>NC_143585.1:153809722-153964560 GCF_048544385.1 Mastigoproctus giganteus
GTTGTGGTGTTTTCTGGTGCAAGGGGTATTTAGGCCCTATTGCGCCCAGGAGAAGACAGAGAGTGGTAATTAATGGACACTGCTCTTCGTGGACTAATGTTGTTAATGGAATCCCTCAGGGAATATTGTTATTTTCTGTATTTATAAATAATATTGGTGATGGTATATCAGGCTTAATGTCCAAGTTTGCAGACGATATGTAGGTTGGCACGGTTGTTAAGGACACTAATGACAATATGCTGCTGCAACAGAATCTAGAAAAGTTGAGCAGATGGGCTAAGAGGTGCAAATGAAGTTTAACATTACAAATGTAAAGCACTACATATGGGAAGCAGTAACCCCAGAGTAATGTATCAACTCTGTGGTACTACACTGACAGTGGTAGAGAATGAAAAGGACCTGGGGGTAATTGTGCAGGCAGATATGATGTTTTCTGAACAGTGCATATGGTCTGCAAGAGTAGCTCATGGTGTCTTGTCAATGATATACAGGAATGTTTCTAGCAGGGATAAGGAGGTGTGATTATCCCCTTGTATAAGGCAATGGTCAGGCCAAACCTTTACTGTATACAGATTGAGTACAGAGAATGGGAACAAAATTAGTGAATGGAACAAAGGGTTGCTCTTACGAAAAGGGTTTAAGTTTTGCAGATCTCAGTGTCTGGAGAATAGGCACCTGCGAGGTAATCTGATTGAGGTGTATAAAGCCTTGAATGGTTTGAGCATGTGCAGTGCTGATGGGATTCTTCATCTTGCTCAGAATAATCACCTGAGAGGGCATAAATATTCAAATTGAGGAACGACTTTTGTAGGATAGTCGTGTGGAAGTTTGCCTTTAGCCAGTGGGTAGTTGATTGGTGGAACAGACTTCCATCTTTTGTGGAAGTTGGTAGCCTAAATAAGTTTATGACAGCTGGACAGGTATTTGGAAAGAATGTAGGGGTGAAATGGGAGCTGTTTTTTTTTTTTTTTTTTGGTTGATGCTTCATAAGCTTGCTTTCTTGCATTGTATGCCCCTATTAATGCTAAATTATTCCTCCATATTAATAGCCCAGCTACTGAGTAAAGAAGAAGATCAAAAACGAATATTAATAAAGAAGTAAATTGCATATGGCAATTTTTAGAATAAAATTTTCTTGAATATTTGTGCAATAATTTTTTTCATGTAATCTGTGATTTTTTTGTACATTTTCTAGAACAGTTTGTTTTTTTATGTAATATTTGTTTTTATATTCTAGAATGTTTCGTGATAATTCATTATTTTTGTTATGGGAATTATTTTCATGTTATTTTTTATTCACAATATTAAAATTTTATCATGAAAAAAAATGCATTCATTATATTTCCATAGTTGTAAAAAAAAAAAAGAATAAAAAAAGTTTCCCATCTGCCGAGTACTTACGGTAGTGGTTTTATGTGAAACATCCTTTGCGTTTACTTTAGATATTTTGATTTGTATATATTGATTATGAAATAAAAGAGCTTTTGTTTTGTAAATATTTTATTGATCATTCACAATTTCCATAATTTCTGGAAGACAATATACAATGGATTTATGATAACTAAAGTAAGAGACTTATACTTGCTACTGAAACATATCTGAATGTCTTTGCACCTAACAATGTATCTAAGTGTCGGGGCACCTACAATGGAATGTTAGGTGCCCCGAACAGCTGCATATGTGAAAACGCGTGATGAAATAAGAAACTGTTGACAAATATTTGTATTGTTGCAGTCATATGACAAATACTTGCAATTATACTTACTACAGTAGTAACTGCAGTAAGTATGATTGTGACGTGGTACTATTCAAAAATTGCAAAAAGTTAGAACTCGAGATATTGTATTGGTCACGAAAAATCATCACACGCTCTAATCCTACTACTATTGAGTGCTCCACACAGACTAGTGGTCTGAGCATGGGGAGTGCCTTTAGCAGATTCCTCGGATGATGTCACTTCCGTGACCGATCAGATTTACTCTGTAGGTACCCCTCCTCAAAGGATGTTTCACATCAAAAAGTCGGCAAAAGTGTGAGCCCATTGTTAAAATATTCACAGCTCACCAGTGACTATGATCATTGCAACTTAGTATGCCTTTTAGCTGCAGACTCTTAATGCACAAAGGGTTGCTGCAAATGTGACTCGTGACTTTTTTTCAACTTTACTCAGAACTTGTTTTCAACGTTCTGAGAATGGATTATAAAATACAAAGTTGAAAAATTTTATGTTTTTTCATTTGCAGTATTCATTCTAAAGTTGAATACACTTATTGTATTTAATCTGCAAAGAGATCCATAAAAAAAAGAAGGGAAAAAAACCTTCAGCCTGGGCATCAAACCAGGCTTCCTCAGCTGCTTTTAGCCCTTAATTTTTAAAATAAGTTCCAAGAAAATGAGCCTTGAAGTTTCTAAACAAATAATAATCACTTGTGGATTTGTGCTGTATCAACAACCCCCACCTATATGGTGGGGGTTGTTAATTGTTCAAATACACATTCATGAATTTTAACCTGGAATTTGTGTACTGGTGCAATTTTAACAATGTGCAAACATTTAATTTTTTTGCAAACTTGGAAAATCAGCCACAGAAACACATGAAATGCTCAATACGGTTTATGGAGATGGGGTACTAAGACATAAAAATATTTTTTTAAATGTTTTCAATGGGTTTTATGAGAGAAATTATTTTGTTTGTAGATTAAAAAAGAAGCAGTCACTCATTAACATCCGAAATCAGTTAAGTCTACACCATCATTCAGTTGTTATTATTATTATTATTATTATTAGTCATATGGTGCAAGGAAACCTGAAGCTTATGCTGCACCAGCCAAAACAAAATTTCCAAGTTACCCTGAGAGGGACAGAGAGAGAGAAAGAGCAAAAGAGTCAGAAGTAGAAAGTAGAAAGGAATCACCAAGAAAAAGAAGAATGATGATATCTAGCTGAGGGCCCTGGGTGTGCCAAGCCCATACTCACAGTTGGGTCATCAACTAACCATTTGAGAAATTTCTGAGATGTCTGTCAGTGCAGGCCATTTTGGCTGAAGATCTGGGCATGAAACAAGTGAGCGGATGTTTGTTCATTGTAGTTCTCATTCAAGATCAAGGATAGCATTGAGCCATCCATCATTTCATCTGACTTTTTCAGGCAAGCTGTGTCAGATTCTGCATTTAAAAAAAAAAAAAAAAATATGACAGGTAGTGAGTTAAAGATATATGGATATGACTCAGAGACCAAGTTTATAGCTCGTATATAATACAGAATCATCATCAATGCCAAGGACAGCACAATGATTAAAAGTCATGCTGATTGCATATTTTGACTAGGAGCATGGTATTATTAGACTTCATTTTCTGAACAGTAACTGTTAATGCAGCCTACATCTTTAAAACATTTGAGAGATGGAATCCATCATAAACAACCAGAAAAATAGCAAAATGGGTGGCAGCTTCTCCATATTTTATTTGTTTATGTGAAAACTATAATTACCTTTCTGGTTTTTCCATCCAGTATATTGAATTAATGAATACTAGGGGGGGGGGGCTTTGCTCCCTGCTTGCTGCGCTTGCTTGTTTTGTTAAAATAAAATACAGAGGCTTTTGACTCTGTGTGTTTCTCTTCCTCAGCTATGAATACATAAATGCATTACTATATCTATATAATATCAGTGTATTTTTAAAGAAAAACTGTGATTAAAGTGTGAAAGTCATCATTTTATCTGTATCTCATATTGCTTTGTTTGTTTGTTTGTTATGGTTTTTAGGAGCATTAGCAACTAAGGCCATATTGCTCCAGGTTATGTGGTGGTCATTCCCTGACCTTTCCGCATTCTCTGTATTTGGTGGTGATGGGCTCTAACCCCAGTTTAATCAAGAAGCGTGTGCTATGCACTTCTGCTCCTTCCCACCTGGCTACGGAGGCACCTCTCATATAGCACCTGGGAATCATTCTCAATAGTAAACTATCATTTCTACCACATCTGAACTACAGCCAAGCAAAGATGAAGAAATACGCAGAAATGGTGGCGAGGATTGTCCACCGGGACTGGGGCCTAAAGAGGCACACTCTTGCCCTCCTCTACAATCTTCAGTCTTCATTCTAGTAGTTACATATGCCTCAGGTGTGTGGTTTAACAAGGTGACAAAATAGCAGGAAACTCAATATTATTCACTGAAACTCCATATTATTTGCTGACCAGTTCTTCTTACCATGATGCGGGCCTGCAACACTGTCTCTACCTATGCCCTGCAGGTGATCACGGGGGCCCTGGAGGTGATACGCACAGACATGCTGTACCAGCCTGGACGAGGAAAGAGCACGACATACAGGGATCACATCACAGACCTTGCTGGGAATCGATCTACAGAAAATAAATTACTGCAAACTACCTCCAATCTGTATGGCAACAACGTTGGATGGAGTCCACAAAAGGGGAGATAACTTGCAAATTCATTCCAACGTATCTAAAATTTCCTTTGTGGTTCTCCCCAGGACTCTATTGCATTTACTTATTAATAGGACATGGCGCCATACACAGCAAGACAACACTGGGAATAGCCAACAATCCATTATGCACATGTGGATCACAGGAGACCTGGGACCATCTGATGTATGACTGCCAACTCTATGAGGACACGGAGAGGTCTATTCATCACCGAGCTACAGTTTATCCCTAAAGACAGAAAGCACCACATCCTAGAGAGTGACATAACCTACAAAGCATTCTCCAAATATGCCCAAAGTCTCTTCACAAGAAGACTGATCCTGCTGCAACCATCAAACCCACCTGAATAGACAGAAACCCACTACCATGAAAACTACAATGCAACAAACCCAAGCAGCAATGGCTTGTTACCTGGACAGAGGCATGTGACCACAGTAGAATAGGATGATGCTCTCACGAAAATCAGAGCAAATCAGATTAAGACATACCCATCCCTGGATGTGATTCAAAATCAGAGGCGACTGACCACAGAATGCAACGAAGCCTGGTGAACTTCCTTCCCTGACAAGTCATCATGAAATGTGACTAACTGAAACACGACTACTGATGACCAACAGACTAGGCCAGTAAACTCCACTTCTGAGACAAGAGTGATGAAAACACGACAAACACTGGACTTGACTTGCAAGGACTTCACTCAAGACAGCATGGACAGGACTCCCGTCCATGCTGTCTTATGAATGACAACTGCCTGATTGTGGAGGCTAGATGGTCACCACCAGAATTTACAGTGCAGTTCTGCTGGAAAGCACCTTATTGGCAATCAAAATCGAGCTCCTTGTCTCGATTTACTTTATACCCTCCTCCCTGGCAGGTGGGGGAGGAGACTGTTCTGTGTCTTCTCCCCTCCCAGCCACCCCTCTCTTCCTCTGGTGGGGCCTGGGCAGGCCCACTGACCACTGGGATCATCTTCTCTATTCTCCCCATTCTTCTGTCTTTTCCCCTCCCGTAGGCACCTCCGTAGCCAGGTGGGAAGGAGCAGCAGTGCATAGCACACGCTTCTTGATTAGACCGGGGTTCGAGCCCGTCACCACCAAATACGGAGAATGCGGAAAGGTCAGGGAATGACCACCGCATATCCCAGAGCAATATGGCCTTAGTTGCTAATGCTCCTAAAAAAAACCAAATAACAAAAAATAAATAACCCTCCCGTCTTCAGTCTCCTTCCCCTACTCGACCTATACACCAGAGGCTACCAAATTCTAGCGTTTTCCCCCTTTTTATTATTTTTTTTAAATTTTATTATTTATTTATTTTTTTTTTAAGGTCCTAGCCACTGAAATCTCAGGAAACTAGGTGATAGGACCTGTCAGAGTAAATAATGTCTAAACTACTGGGTACCTGGTCTGCCTCCACGGGGCTGAGTGTGGGCAACATTGTGGGCAATGGCCAGAGGAACAATGATATACAACACTATACTTTCAAGATACACACACTTTTAAATCTCTGGCTTTCCCAGTGAACTGGTACACCCACAATGAAAGAAATGCAGAGATTGGGAAAACCCCTGGTGCCATTTGACACTAAACAAACTCTACACTCTACATCATCATTGGCTATGTTGTCAAGAACACTTGACTGTGGGATCTGTGCACAGAAGAGGGTTACTATTGGTAAATGCATAAAAATAGGAATGGGAACCTTGAGCTACTCTTTATATTGCTGATAGGAGAAGAACACCTGCTTACTATAACAAATAAAAGATTTTATGAAGGCTTGGAATGTTAGTAGTTTCTCAATTTTCCAATGATTCCAATTAATAGAGTAGTAGAACATAGCATTAACATTTTGATTAAAAGAAATCTTTTGATTCTTATAATCTTAAAAAAAAATTTTTACAGCTTTTACAATGTTTTCCTTTTTTCCACTTTTAGAAAGTCATAATTTCTTAAAACATGTTTCGATTTTGTCTTTCAGATTATATTTAAAGCCAAGAAAGGAAGAAGAAATAATAAAGAAATTGCTATTGATGATATTGAATTTAGTGTAATACCATGCAACACACCTGGTCATTGCACATTTGATACTGATTTCTGTGGATATAGTAAAGAGGGAGATTTTGATTGGCTAATAGGACTTGGTCGTGTTCAGAATTCCAAAATTGTTGACACTCCAAGATCTGATCATAATGAGAATAAAAGTAAGAAATTTAAAAAAATATATATATATATATATATATATATATATAAAATAATAATATAAAAGAAATTTTAATGTAATAATAATCAGCTGAAATGTTCGCTGTGCAGGATGCTAGAACTAAGGAAAGGAAAGGAAAGTGGAAGTATAAGAAAAGATGCTGAAAAACTAAAAATACTACTGAATTTAACAGTGTAAAAATATAATGCAAACAATCAGTATGATAATGTTTATACATATAGCGTAATATACATGATGTATGTTGTATGCATAATATTATATACATGGTGTTTCACCTTGAATGACACAGTATGGTATAGTAGCCCTTGTGTCATTAAATATTCAATAATAACAATAACATGATGATTCAGTAAAACTGGGGTCTGTCTTGCTTAAGGTTTAGACTATTTTACCTTTACTGTATTCAAGTATGGAGACCTCATCTGAAAAGAGACATTGAACTTCTTGAAAGAATCCAAAGATGGGCAACTCAAATATGTATGAGGAAAGATTCCAATTATGTGGGTTACAGAGTTTGCTAACAAGGCACCTCAGAGTTGACCTGATTGAGGTTTATGAGGCTCTGAGAGGGATTTCGAAAATGATTGAAGGTGGAATTCTCACTGCTCTAAACAATTCCAGAACTGGGGGTTATAAAAATTCTAATTACAGGGCTAATTACAAGTTGCTTGCAGGTAGTTGAGGCTGATAGTTTGAGTAAATTCAAGGGTCAACTGGATACTTACCTATACTTACCTATGAGAAGGGAAGCGTGTAATTTGTGTTTTCTTATCAACTTGGCTGTTTTTTTTTTTTTATTTTTTTTTTTTGCCAGTACAGCAAAAGCCTGTGGCTTCCTTGCACTATATGGTGAATACTATTACTATTTGCCATCTAGACTTTTTTTTTTTGTCATATTTGAATTGAAATTTTTAAATTTGATTATAAAATTAGACTAAGTGTTACCGTTTATATTTTATGATTTCCATATATATGTGTATATATACATTTTACTTAATCAACTACTTTTTTTCTCAGTGGGAAAGTTGTTCCCTGTCTTCAATTTGGTCTAAAAACATCATCAGTGTGCTTCTGAAGTGAATGTAAACTGATTTTATTTGAAGAAAAAGCAAACAAAGAGAATAGCTGTATGTGGTGGTCACTTTTCAGTATTTGATACTGAAATTGTATTTCAGTATCAAATACTGAATTGATACTGAAATTGTATTTGATACTGAATTTAATATTGTATTTGATTGTTTCAAACTGCTAGCTGTACAGGAGACGTTATGAGTGTCTTCTCCGCTTGCAAATAATGACAAAAGAAAGAACATTCGAAAGAATTATTTAAAAAAATAAATCCTCTTATGAAAAACAGTGATATTGTGAAATAAGCATTCAAAGAAAAAAAACAAATACATAGTAATAAATAAATTCAGGAAATAAATAAAAAAGAGGGATAAATGAAATGGGAATGGATATTTTGGTGCTTAAATCTTGCAATTTTAGCCATTTGTTATCAAAGATGAGTTATCAGTAACATTGTATGATTGGTGCTTAATAGCAGCAGACAAACACATTTCCACAAATGAAAGGCAACAATATAACTAACTAACTAACAATAATTCTGCCTTCTTCTAAAATATTAATAGTAGCCACAGGCAGAGGATAAAGCAATTCGTGCACTGCTTCTAATTGCAATGAGCAGCAGCCTAGAGAACACACTGAAGGGGATTTCAAGAGCTGCTGGGAGTCATCATTATGGAACAAGTAAATATGTGGTCTTTGATAGGATAACTAAGAGTAAGAACAGGTGCATGCATACTTGCATGTACACCAATGCTACAAGTATAAAATAAATTTTATACACGTATTTGAAGCCTAAAGATGAAGATACAAGAAACTCGGTGATATACAGGCCAATCACCTGCCTACCAGTGATGTACAAGATCCTGATCAGCTGCATAACCAAGAAGAAATCAGACCACTTGGAGAGCAGAACATAATGGCTGAACAGCAGAAAGGATGCAGGCGGCTGAGCAAAGGATGTAAGGAGCAATTAACCATAGATGATGCAGTTATAGAGCAAGCTTACAAGAAACGGCGTAACCTGTACACAGCGTACATCAGTTACAGCAAGGCCTTCGGCTCTGTGCCTCATAGGTGGCTAATAGAGGTGCTGAACATCTACAAAGTCAATCTGATAGTGACAAATTTCCTAGAAGAAACGATAACGAAATGGAGTACCATGATTAAGATCGAGAATATCACAATCAGGCCAATCCCCATCAGGAGAGGAATCCTTCAGGGAGATGCCCTAAGCCCACTGTAGTTCTGTCTAGCACTTAACCCACTATCCACCATGCTCAAGAGCAGCAATTCGGATATAACCTTAAAGAAGGAAGGAAGGAAGAACCTGTACACCCACACCCACCTGATATACATGAATGATACAAGCTCTATGCAACAACTGAGAAGCAACTCCAGCAACTACTCCAGATCATTGAAAAATTCGGCAGTGATATTAGGATGGCATTTGGTCTAGACAAATGCAAAACCCATGGATTGCACCAGGGAAAATTAGTCAACAAAAACTACCAGCTGCAGACTGGTAAAGAGATTGAAGCCATGACAGAGGGAGAGGCCTACAAATACCTAGGGATGATGCAGGCTCAGCAGTTACAGCACAAGGAAGGCCTGCCTGACTGAAAAATACCAGCAGAGACTCAGAAGCCTGCTGAAAGCAAAGCTGAATGGAGGGAACACATTAAAGCCATAAAAATCTGTGCAATCCCAGTGCTAACATACTCCTTCTTGAGAAAGCCAAGGACAGTGATAACCAACAGCTGCCAACGCCACCTGAAGTCAGCTGCGGAGAGACTGACAATTGCTGGGAAAGAAGGAGGAAGTGGAATGATAGACCGCATTGAGTAACAGAAAACAGCAATTGTTAACCTGAAGGATTACTTCCAGAAACAAACGGCAGCAATCCACCAGGCCATAAGGAAAGTGGACAAGCGATATACCCAACTCAACCTAAGCGAGGAGGGCACCTCCGTAGCCAGGTTGAGTTGGCAGGAGCAGCAGTGTGTAGCACATACTTCTTGATTAGACCGGGGTTTGAGCCCATGCCCACCAAATATGGAGGATGCGGAAAGGTCAGGGAATGACCACTGCATATCCCCAGAGCAATATGGCCTTAGTTTCTAATGCTCCTAAAAGCCAAATAACAAACAACAAACAAACTAAGCGAGGAGTAACCACCCATCCAGAAGGCATATATGAAGCTAGAAAGATGGGCAAAGAAGACACTCCAGGGCAGACACTACAATGACCCCCTTCAAGATCACAAAGATAAAATTGCTTCCAATGCATAGGTCACCAGCGGGACGCTTTTCCCCAAGAGTGAAGGATTTATGCTTGCCATCTAAGACCAGGTAATCAACACTAGAAACTATAGAAAATACATCGTCAAGGAGCCTAGAGTGTCATCGGACACTCCAGGCTTCTCGACAATGCAACATGGCCTCAGAAACAATCCAATAGCATTAGCATTAGTAGAGGCATTTGATGCAAGAAAGCAAGCTTATGCAGCACCAGCCAAAAAAAAAAAACCCACTTCCGCTTCACCCCTCTGTTCGTTCAAAATACCTGTCCAGCTGAGCCTTAAACTTATTTAGGCTATCAACTTCCACGACAAGGGATGGAAGTCTGTTCCACCAACCAACCACTCGCTGGCTCAAGGAAAATTTCCGCACGTCTATCCTACATCTGTCTTTCCTCAATTTGAATTTATGCCCTCTCAGGTGATTACTCTGAGCGAGAGGAAGCATCCCATCAGCATTGAGCATGCTCAAACCATTCAATGCTTTATACACCTCTATCAGATCACCTCACTGGTGCCTAGTCTCCAGACACTGTAATTTGCAAAACTTAAGCCTTTCTTCGTAAGAGAACCCCTTTGTTCCATTCACTAATCTTGTTGCCCTTCTCTGTACTCGTTCCAGCAGCTCTACATCCTTCTTGAAATGAGGCCTCCAGACCTGTATACAGTACTCTAGGTGTGGCCCGACCATTGCCTTATACAAGGGAATAATCACCTCCTTATCCCTGCTAGAAAAATTCCTATATATATCATTGACAATACACCATGAGCTACTCTTGCCGCCCGACTGCACTGCTCAGAGAACTTCATATCTGCCTGCACAACCACCACCAGGTTCCTTTCATTCTCTACCACTGTCAGTGTAGTACCACAGAGTTGATACGTTGCTCTGGGGTTGCTGTTTCCCATATGTAGTACTTTACATTTGTCAATGTTAAACTTCATTTGCTACCTCTCAGCCCATCTGCTCAACCTTTCCAGATCCTGTTGCAACAGCATAGTGTCAGTAGTGTCCTTGACAACCCTGCCAACTTTTGTATCGTCTGCAAACTTCGACATTAAGCTTGATATACCATCATCAATATCATTTATGAATATAGAAAACAATAATGGACCCAACACTGAGCCCTGAGGGACTCCACTAATAACATTAGTCCACGACGAGCAGTGTCCATTGATTACGACTCTCTGTCTTCCCCTCAGCCACCCCTTTATCCACAGCAGCAATTTGCCTCCAATGCCACACTGCTCCAATTTGTGCAGCAGTCTTCCATGTGCAACAGTATCAAAAGCTTTTCTATGATCCAAGTATATAATATCAAAATTATTCCCTGCATCCAGTTCCTTTGTGACTGCATCATAGTATCCAATGAAATTGGTCAGGCAAGACTTCCCCTTAACAAAACCATGCTGTGTCCAAGCTATAACTGATGTCTTGTCTAAATGATCCTGCAGTGCTTCTTTAACTAGTGCCTCCATTAATTTTCCTGGAACAGAAGTTAAACTCACAGGTCTATAATTACTTGTGTCAGCCTTTGATCTTCCTTTGTGAATTGGGGTCACATTTGCACATCTCCAGTCTGTGGGTACCTCTCCTGAGTCCAAGTAGGCTCTCATAATTATGGCTAAGGGTTTGCTTACTTCCTCTGCTGCCTCCTTTAATATAACTGATTAGATCCCATCCACCCCAGGTGCCTTTCTTGTGTTTATCTTCAACAATTTCTCCTCCATTTTACTCTCAGTTATTAAAAGATTCTGTAGCTTACTGCTAGAGTTGAATACACCTCTGGCTTTTCCCTCGCTAAATAACTCCTCATGTGTGAATGTCGATGCAAAATATTCATTTAGTTTGTTACGTACCTGAGCAGGATCATCAACAGTTGACCCATTGATATCAAGTGGACCAATCTGATTCATCCCCTTCCTTCTAGAGTTTACATAAGTAAAGAACTCTTTGCTGTTTTTCTTTGCATCCCTTGCCAAAGATTTCCCGTAATCTGCCTTCGCCTGCCTAACCTCCTTTGTAACTTGGTTACAGATCAACTTGTATCTATCATAGTCTTCCGTGTCACATGTTAATTTGTATGTATCCCATGCATGTTTCTTCTCTGCCATATGCCTCATCAGTTCATCTGACATCCATTTAGGCCTAAACCTTGAACAATATTTCTTAGTGGGTATGTAAAGCCTAGTAGCTTCCAAGATAAGTTCTTTGAATGCTTCCCATTTTGCATTTGCTGTTGGTAACATCATCAGTTGGTCCCACTGTATAGAATTTAAATACTGTCTCAGTCCATCGTAGTCGCCTTTACGAACGCAATAACCCTTCCATTTACCCCTAATGGTAATTACTACTTTGAGTAAATCCAACTTCAGCACACTGCCACCTAGTGGTTCATTTATCTGCAGATTCTTAATGCATGAAGAATCACTGCTGATAATCAAATCAAGAGTATTCCTCCCTCTAGTTGCCTCCCGAACATGCTGATGTAGAAAACAATCATCCAATAAATCCACTAAAGCCTTGCTAGTGTGTGAGTGACCAGCCCCCAAATTCCAGTCAATATCTGGGAAATTAAAATCTCCCATTATAAGACTCTCTGATTTACTGGCCCACTCTATTTCCCTGTACAGTTTCTTATTATACTCATTAGAGTCATTAGGCCTATAGCACACTCCTACTCTCAATTTTGATCTCCCAATGCTTATGTCACACCAAACTGACTCGACACTGCACTGTCCAGCGATGTCCACTGGCTTCACTTCCTTGGATTTTATGTATTTCTTAACTAATAGCATAACCCCTCCTCCCTTCCTATCCAGTCTATCCTTTCTGTAGACGTTGTACTCCCCAAATTCCTGTTCTGCATTCCTTATATCTGTGTGACACCAAGTCTCTAAATTTTCATCAAATTTATTTACTAAACTCCCAGCATTGGTGTACACGGAAGTATACATGCACCTATTTCTATTCTTAGCTACCCTAACACAACCCATGTGTTTACTTGTACCGCAATGACTCCCAGCAGAGGCACCTCCGTAGCCAGATGGGAAGGAACAGCAGTGCGTAGCACACGCTTCTCGATTAGACCGGGGTTCGAGCCCGTCACCACCAAATACGGAAGACGCGGAAAGGTCAGGGAATGACCACCGCATATCCCGGAGCAATATGGCCTTAGTTGCTAATGCTCCTAAAAACCAAATAACAAACAACAAACAAACAGACTCCCAGCAGTCTCTGAAATATCCTGAATCTTGTTTTTCAGGCTTCTGCTCATTCCAATAGAAGGCAGTGCAAGAATCTCTTTCACCTCTGCCAGTGGCTACTATTAATCTATTTGTCTTTGTCTCCCCCCAAACTAGCAGTTTTCCGACCCACCTAACACTGCTTTGATAGCATCAGCAAATATTCTTGCACCCTTTCTATTTAAGTGTATCCCATCCCTGTAGAAGCAGTCCTTCCTGTTAACAAGTACAGTCCGGGCTGAAACAAATTCTACCCCTTGAGCCTTGCACAGTCTTTCCAGGGCCAAATTGATTTACAAGGCTCTCATCATATACTCCCTCCTATCGTGTCTGGGCAGAATTGCAGACACTTTCAAATTCAACCCTATTTCACGGCTTTTTTTCAACAGTAACCTGTACTTGTTAAGCAATTCTGCCGGTCTCCTACTCTTGATATCGTTAGTGCCAACGTGTACAACTATATCACCTTTTGTGCCCTTAAAAGAAGATATCTGCTCTACGTCATCTACTTTTGCCCCTGGCAGGCATACCCTGGTCCTGTTCCACCTACCCTTTTTACAAAGCATGTTCCCCGTTTTCCCTGACAATAGACTCGAGCAGTTAGCCAGGATAATACATCAGAAGGCACATATGAAGCTGGAAAGATGGGCAGATGCCAGCAATGAAATACCAATTGATCAAAGAAAGTGAACTATACTACAAGTACGAATGCCAGGCAGTAATGGAGACCCCAACCCACAAGCTATACTGGGGCGACGCCATAATAACAATTCCCATTGTTATTATCTTAATATTAAGATAAGTCAATCCCGCACAAAAGACTGGACATAACTTTTGTGGACAAGATGGAAAAAAAAGGCTACCTTTCTGATTGACATCATCATTATCATCATCATCCATTTTCAATCCACTGCAGGATGAAGGCCTCTCCAGCAACTTTCCAGTTCCTTCTGTTTTGTGCAATGGCCATCCATTTACTACCCACAAACTCATGAATTTCATCTGTCCATCTCTGTTGTTGTCTTCCAGGTTTTCTTCTAGCTCCTCTTCAGTACCATTTCGTTATTTTCTTAGTCCATCTGTCATCATGTCTTCGAGCTATGTGTCCTACCCAAGATCATTTAATTCTCTAATTTTGATAAGAATGTCCTTTACTTGAGTTTGCTGCTTAATTCATGTGTTTCTCTTCTTATCTAACAGTCTCAATCCCAATGTAATTCGTTCCATTCCTAGCTGTGTAGTTCTCAGCTTCTCTTCCATTCTTTTGGTGAGTGCCAAGTTTCACTTCCATAAGTCAAGGTAGGGATTGTACATTGGTTCATAATTTTACATTTCAGAAAAATTGGGATATTGCTCCTCAGTATGTGACTATATTTCCTGAATGCTATCCATTCAGAATTTATTCTTCTCTTGACTTCCAACCATTTATCATTATTATAGCTAATGACTTGTTTCAGATAAGAATATGACTCTAGCTTTTCAATTACTGGCTCCTTATGATTATATCCCTTTCCGTGGCATATTTGTTCATCATTACTTTTGTTTTAGTCATATTCATCTTTAGTCCAAAATCCTTACTAACTGTGCATAACTGATTAAGATTTTCCTCTAATTCTTTGGGATCGTGACTTATGACCACAATGTCATCTGCAAATCGTAAATGGTTTAGGTACTCTCTATTCATATTGACTCCTTTCTGCGACTAGTCTTATCTTCTGAAAGCTTCCTCAAGGGCAGCAGTAAACAACTTCAGAGATATTGTGTCTCCTTGTTGAACTCCTTTCTCAATTTTAAATTTTCTACTGTCTTTGTCTAGTCTAATCAAGGAGGTAGCATTCTCATATATTTACTTCCAAATCATAATATATCGGGTATCTATGCCTTGTCTTTCCAGTGCCCGAAACATTGCCTTATGCTGTATAGAGTCAAATGCCTTTTCATAATCCACAAATGCCAGGCATAATGGTGTTTTATATTCATTTGCGTTCTCTATTAGCTGTGATATGACGTGAAGGTGATCCATAGTTGAGAATCCTGTGCTAAAGCCAGCTTGCTCTTTCGGTTGATTCTCATCAAGTATTCTTTCTAATCTGTTAGTAATGACCCTTGTGAACAACTTGTAGATGTGGGATAACAAGCTAATTGGTCTATAATTTCCAATTTATCTCCTTTCTTATTCAGCAAAGCTATGATTGCATTATTCCACTCCTTAAGCATCACACCTTTTCTAATGTATTTTGTGAAGAGCCTTGCCAGTTTTTGTGTCATGTCTCTTCCTCCCAATTTTAACAACTCTACAGTAACTTCATCTTCCCCCGATGCTTTCTGATTCTTCATTTTGTTCAAAGCATGTTCTACCTCATCAGGAAGGATATCGGGTATGTTATATGAGTTACTAATATGCGATCTATCTTCCCCACTGCTGGCATCATTCCCCTAGCTCCTCGTATAATTCTCTATAGTAGTGTTCTGCTATTTGCATTATGCCTTCTCTGCTATTTATAAGTACACCCTCGCTATTCTTTAGTTTCAGTATCATTTGTCTTTCTGTATTACAGCTTATGGCTGCTGATTTAAATACTTTGTTTTCCCTTAATGCTTGTTCTTCTTTTCTTATGTCCTCTCTGAGTCTCTTTCTAATGACTTTGCATAACTCAGTATGCTGAATTTTCTCCTTGTCAGTGTTTATCTTACTCTTCATTTGTCGTCTTCGGTTCATCATAACAAGTGTTTCTTGACTAATTTTTTCTTCTTTGGATTTCTTTTTACCTGTAGGTTTCTTGGGCTTCATCACTTTCAGAAAGTTGTAATATTTCTTGTCAATATCTTCGTCCTGAGCAGTCTGCAGAAGCTCAAACTTGTAATATAGTTCCAGTACATAGTGCTTTTTCTCCTATTCTGTTATCTCAAAGACTTTTTTATTATTTATTCGAGTCAGTTTTTTTTCTTACATCTATATCAAGTGTGCATCTTGCCATTCTGTGATCACTTACAACATTTACCTTGTTCAGGACAGTAACATCATTATCCTGTCTTCACCGATGAGCGATCTTACGTTGTAACAGGCCAAGTTCAGTTTCCGTGCATGGCAACGTGGTCATACCCCGAGATATATCTTCTGTTAGTGAAGATGAAGCCGATTTCATTAGTTGTTAATCCATCTGGGCTCTTCCATGTCACTTTCTGATCATCCTTTTCTTGAAAAAAAGTGTTCATTACTGACATTCCTCAAGATTCTGCAAATTCCACAGCTCTTTCACCTCTTTCATTTCTTTCACCAATTCCAAAATTTCTTATAGTTCCCATTTCTGCGCTGTTTTGTCTTTTTCTAACCTTAGCATTGAAGTCCCCCATAATGATAGTGTAGCGAGTTTTCTGTTGATCTAAAAGACTCTCAATTTCGGTGTTCATTTCTTCAACCTCTTCATCATCATGGCTCGATGTAGATGTATAAATCATTATAACTTTTAGCTTATACCTCTTCGAAATCCTGAGTAGCAGTCTTGACACCCCTGGTGATGTACTTTTGAATTCCAAAATGTTGTTTTTAATACCTTTATGGACCAGAAAGCCAACTCCACCTTTGCTCTTTTTACTGTTTCCATTGGTGTACAGCAGAATTCCACTTGATAAATTTATAAGTGATTAATTTCTTCTTCTTGTTTCAGCCAAACTGATGATATTCCAATTCACATTTTCTAATTCCTTTTCCAGCTCTAATATCCTGTCTTCACCGATGAGCGATCTTACGTTGTAACAGGCCAAGTTCAGTTTCCGTGCATGGCAACGTGGTCATACCCAGAGATTCTTAGCACCCTCTGCTTCCACTCTGATCCTCTTGCTGCCGTAAGAGGGGGGGGAGTGAAAGCCGCTGGGAACTGAGGGCCATTTATTTTGTCTTACTCTGATTTGCTGGAGGCTTTGGTCCTTCTCTTCAAGGACCAGTTGTCTTGAAGAGAGTCACTCTGGTGGGCAGGAGCAGCAGTGCATAGTACATGCTTCTTGATTAGACCAGGGTTCGAGCCCATGAGCCACCAAATACGGATGATGCGGAAAGGTCAGGGAATGGTCCCTGGAGCATTATGGCCTTAGTTCCTAATGCTCCTAAAAACCAAAGAACTAAGTGATGTAACAGGGTTTACCATCGAGAAGGTGTGTTGGGTTTATTTTAGGGAGGCAGGCCCACCGGACCTCTCCTAAATCTTCTGAAATAGAAAGATATTGGATCCATCAGTGTTTTAGACTGAGTGTCTGATAACACACAGGATGCTTGTTCCCCTCTAACCAGCACACACTTCTCGATTAGACCGTGGTTTGAGCCCATGACCACCAAATATGGAGGATGCAGAAAGGTCAGGGAATGACCACCTCATATCCCCAGAGCAGTATGGCCTTAATTGCTAATGCTCCTAAAAACCAAATAACAAACAAACAAACCCCTCTAACCCTCTGATTAACATAGGATTACCCAACACTGGCAACCTGCAGTAAACCAATGGGGAAATATCAGTAAGTACACAAACCCAAGACAGGAGATCAAGAGATGTGGCATATGCAACAAGTAACGACAATCCCGCTCATCGTGTCAGCCACCGTTATGGTGCCAAAGACCCTACATAAGAGCCTAGCAGCAATAGGCCTCCCAGCGAACACCTACAAGGAACTCCAGAAAGTCACAATCCTGAACACCTGTAGGATAGTCAGAGAGTTCCTTGACCACTAGACATAACAATAACCACCCTGTGTATTTGGTAGCAAAATCCGTCACGAGGTGGAACTCACAATCAGAGAGAAAATAATATAAAGAGAAATAATAATAATACTCTTGATTTGATCATCAGCAGTGATTATTCATGCATTAAGAATCTGCAGATAAAGGAACAAATAGGTGACACTGATCACATTGTACTGATGTGAGATTTACTTAAAGATGTAACTACCATCAAGAGTAATGAGAAGGGTTTTTGTTTTCGCAAAGGTGGCTACAGTGTTCTCAGACAGTTTTTAAATTCTATACAGTGTGATCAGCTGATGATGTTAAAACCAGCAAATTCTAAATCGGAAGCCTTCAAGGAATTAAATCAAGCCTAAATAAGTTTAAGGCTCAGCTGGACAGGTATTTCGAATGAACAGAGGGGTGAAGTGGAAGTGGTTATTTTTCATTTATTTATTTTACTTTATTTTTTTTTTGGCTGATGCTGCATAAGCTTGCTTTCTTGCATCAAATGCCTCTACTAATGCTAATGCTAATGCTAATTAATCTTGGAAGCTACTAGGTTTTTTGTACCATCTGAGAAATGCTGTTTAAGATTAAGACACAAGTGGAAGTCAGATGAACAAATGAGGCTCGTGGCAGAGAAGAAAAATGCATTGGATGCATATAAATTATCAGCCTATGGCAGATAATTAAACACAGCAACCTATGGCAGATATAAGTCTGTAATCAAGTCACAAAGGAGGTTAGATAGGTGAAGGCAGATTACGAGGTATCTTTGGCAAAGGATGCAAAGAAAAGCAGCAAATTTTTCTTTACTTATGTAAACTCTAGAAAGAAGGGGATGAATCATATTGGGCCACTTAACATAGATGGTTGAATTTGATGATCTGGCTCAAGTTCAGGTGGTAGATGACTTTCATCAACCGGTGAAATTCCACCACTTTGCTTATTGGAGGCTTGAAGTGGTGAAACCCATGTTTAGTCTCTAGAGCAAAGTTGCCGGCATTCCCCCTCCTCCCATACTTCTCCTTCAACCCATGCACGGTACTAAGTACTATAGGTTTTGATACCTTTCGTGTTTGGGCTTTTCATAAAAAAAAAAAAAAAAAGTAGCTGATAAACTGAATGAGTATTTTGCATCTACATTCATGCATAAGGAATTCTGTAGAGAAGTGGAGGCCAGAAGATTGTCAAACGCTAACAGGGAGCTAAATGATTTTGCAATAACTATGAGCAAAGTAGAGGAGAAATTGTTGAAGTTAAACATAAGAAAGGCATCTGCAGTGGATGTGATGTATAGAGTTATATTAAGTTGAAAATTAAATGCACAAGGCATAATATGTTATGGGTAGAAATTAACTATATAATATCGGTGTTTACTCATAAATTTAACTTCATAAGTAGTGTAACATCATCATTTGATTTTATCTCATATTGTGGCTACTTTCACAACGAGATACCAGGTATTGCACTACTTCGAATAAATAACGTTCTCTAGTAGAGGAGACTACTGTTATTTATTCTCAGTGGGCACCACCACCCAGATGCATTTTGGAGCTTTTTGAAGCTCCAAATAACATAACATATTATGCCTTGTGCATTTCAATTTCAATGTATTATCATTATCTTCACCATTTGGTATCTCTCATATTGTTGAATTAACTTTACAACCGAGATGGCATGTCTGCATTATCAGAGTACCATCCCATCCACCGATGAGTGAGCCAACAAGCTCTGAAATGCATCTGGGTAGTGGTGGCTACTGAGAATAAATAACAGTAGTCTCCTCTACTAGAGAAGCATTATTTATTCAAAGTAGTGCAATATCTAGCATTGTGAAGGTAGCCACAATATTAGATAAAATCAAACGATGCAGTTACACTACTTATATAGTTAAACTATGGTGTATTTACACCGATATTATAGAATTATATAAAAGAAGGTGGCAACAGAAGTTAGCAGACCCTTAGCCATAATTATGAGAGCATCATTGGACTCAGAAATCCCCATGGACTGGACATGTGCAAATCTATCGCATTTGAGAAAGGGGAATCAAAGGGTGGCACGAGTAATTCTAGATGTGCAAATTTAACTTCTGTTCCAGGGAAAATAATGGAGTCACTGGTTAAAGAAGCACTGCAGGATCATCTAGACGAGGCTGCAATTGTAGGTCTTTTTTAAGGGAAAGACTTGTCTGATCAATTTGATTGGACACTATGATGTGGTCACAAAAGAACTGGATACAAAAAATAATTTCGATATCATATACTTGAATTTCAGGAAAGCTTTTGATACTGTTGCACATGGAAGACTGCTGTATAATTTAGAGCAGTATGGCATTAAGGGCAATTTGCTACAATGGATAAAAGGGTGGTCTAGTGGGAGAAGACAGAGATTGTTAATAAATGTTGAAAAAAAAAGCTGTGAGTTAGAGTGTATTTGAAATTGTCTGCAATTCTGCTCAGATACAATAGGAGAGACTATATGATGAGAGCCTTGTCGATCAATTCAGCCCTGGAGAGATTGTGCAAGGCTCAAGGTGTAGAATTTTTCTCAGCCTGGTCTGTGCTTGTTAACAGGAGGGACTGCTTCTACAGGGATGGGATACACTTAAATATTTGCTGATGCTATCGAGGCAGGGTTAGGTGGGTCGGAAAACTGCTAGCTTTGGGAGGATATGGGGACTAATAGATTAATAGTAGCTGCTAAAATAGGTGAAAGTGATCCTTGCACTGCTTCTATTGAAATGCAATTGAACATCAGCCTGGAAAGTAAGGCAGTGGGGGTTTCCAGGACTGCTGGGAGTCATAGTTGTTGTTATTTGGTTTTTAGGAGCATTAGCAACTAAGGCCATATTGTTCCGGGGATATGCGGTGGTCATTCTCTGACCTTTCCGCATCCTCGGTATTTGGTGGTCAAGGGCTTGAACCCCATTCTAATCAAGAAGCATGTGCTACGCACTACTGCTCCTAACCACCTGGCTATGGAGGCTGGAGTCATAGTGGAACAAGTAAATACATGGGATGTGTTAGGGTAACTAAGAGTAGACACAGGTGTATGTATACTTGTGTGTACACAATGCTAGTAGTATAGTTAATAAGTTTGATGTGCTTAAAGTGCAAGTCAAGACATCAAAGGCAGATATTGTTGGGATATCAGAGAGACGTGGTCGCAACAGACATAAGCAGTGCAGAATTGGAATTTGAGGAAAACAATGAGGACAGAAAGGATAGACAGGAAGGAAGGAAGGAAGGAAGGAAGGAGGGGTTATGCTGTTAGTTAAGAAACACATAAAATCTAACGAAGTGCATCCAATTGATGTTGGTGGACAATGCAATGTTGAGTCTGTTTTGTGTGACATAAGCACTGGTAAAGGAAAAATGAGAGTAGGTGTGTGTTATAGGCATAATGATTCTGATGAGTATAATGAGCAATTGTGCAGAGAAATAGTGGGCCACTAAATCAGAGTGTCTTATAATGGAGGATTTTAATTTTCCAGAGATTGACTGGAATTCTTGGGTTGGTCACTCACATGCTAGCAAGGCTTTTATGGATTTATTGGATGATTGTTTTCTACAGCAGCATGTTTGGGAGGCAACTACGGGAGTAATACTCTTGATCTGATTATCAGTAGTGATTCTTCATGCATTAAGAATCTGCATATAAAGGAACCACTAGGTGGCAGTGATCACAATGTGCTGAAGTGGGATTTACTCAGAGGTAACTACCATCAGGGGTAAAGGGAAGGGTATTTGCTTTCATAAAGGTGACTACTGTGGTTTGAGACAGTATTTAAATTCAATACGGTGGGACCAACTGATGATTTTACCAACAGAAAATTCAAAACAGGAAGTATTCAAAGAAATAATCTTGGAAGCTACTAGTCTTTACATACCAACTAAGAAATATTGTTCAAGATTTAGTCCTAAATGTATGTCAGATGAACTAATTAGAATTGTGGCAGAAAACAAAAATGCATGGGATACATATAAATTAACAGATGACACAGAAGTCTATGATATATATATGCTGGTCTGTAACCAAGTCAAAACGGAAATTAGGCAAGCAAAGGCAAATCACAAGAAATCTTTAGGATGAAAAGAAATACAGCAAAGAGTTCTTTACTTATGTCAGCTCTAGAAGGAAGGAAGGGGATGAATTAGAATGGTCCACTTGATATCGATGGTTCAACTGTTGATGATCCTGCTCAGGTAGCTAACAAACAAAATTAATATTTTGCATCTACATCCACACATGAGGAGTTATTCAGGGAGGGGAATGCCATAGGTGCATTAAACTCTGGCAGTAAGCTAGATAATCTTGTAATAACTCAGAGTGATGAGAAGGTGAAATTGTTGAAGATAAACATAAGAAAGGCATCTGGGACGGATGGAATCTATCCAGTTATATTAAAGGAGGAAGCAAAGGAAGTAAGCAAACCATTAGCAAAAATTAAGAGAGCTTTCTTGGACTCAGGGGAGGTACCCCTGGACTAGAAATGTGCAAGTGTTATCCCAATCTACAAAGGAGGATCAAAGGGAGACACAGGTAATTACAGACCTCTTAGTTTAACTTCTGTTCAAGGGAAATTAATGGAGGCACTGGCTAAAGAAGCACTGCAGGATCATCTAGACAAGACTTCAGTTATAGCGTGGACACAGAATGGATTTGTTAAGGGAAAGTCTTGTCTAATTGATATTATGCTTGGATATTATGATGTAGTCACAAAGGAACTAGATGCAAAGAATAATTTTGTATCATATATATGGATCTTACTGTTGCAAATGGAAGTCTGCTGCAGGAGCAGTGTGGCATTGGAGGCAAATTGCTGCTATGCATAAAGGGATGGTTGAGTGTGAGAAGACAGAGAGTGGTAATCAGTGGACACTGCCCTTTGTGGACTAATGTTATTAGTGGTTCAGTGTTGGGTCCGCTATTGTTTTCTGTATTCATTAATGATATTGATGATGGTATATATCAGGCTTGATGTCCAAGTTTGCAGATGTTATGAAGGTCAGCAGGGTTGTTAATGACAGTATGCTGCTGCAAGAGGATCTAGAAAAGTTGAGTAGATGGGCTGAGAGGTGGCAACTGAAGTTTAACATTGACAAATGTAAAACACTGCATATGGGAAGCAGTAACTCCAGAATAACGTATCAACTGTGTGGTACTACACTGATAGAGGTAGAGAGTGAAAAGGACCCGGGGTAATTGTGCAAGCAGGTATAAGTTTTCTGAGCAGTTAGCTGCTCAGAAAACAGCTACACTGCTCAGTAGTGTAGGAGTGACCCATGGTGTCTGCAAGAATAGCCCATGGTGTCTTGTCAGTGATATACAGGGATTTTTCTAGCATGGATAAGAAGATGATTATTCCCTTGTATAAGGCAATGGTCAGGCCTCACCTTGAGTACTGTATACAGGTCTGGAGGCCTGATTTTAAGAAGGATGTAGAGCTGTTGGAATGAGTACAGAGAAGGTCAATAAGATTAGTGAATGGAACAAAGGGTTGCTCTTACGAAGAAAGGCTTAAGTTTTGCAAATTACAGTGTCTGGAGACAAAGCACCTGCGAGGTAATCTGATTGAGGTGTATAAAGCCTTGAATGGTTTGAGCATGCTCAGTGCTGATGAGATTCTTCCTCTTGTTCAGAATAATCACCTGAGAGGGCATAAATTCAAATTAAAGACAGTTGTAGGATAGATGTGCAGAAGTGTGCCTTTAGCCAGCAGGTGGTTGATTGCTGAAACAAACTTCCATCTGTTGTTGTAGAAGTTGATAGCTTAAATAGATTGAAGGCAAAACTAGACAAACATTTGGAGTGGGTGGATGTGTGAAATGAGAAGGGATTTGTTTTTTTGTTTTTTTTTTGGCTGATGCTATATAAACTTGCTTTCTTGCATCATGTTCCCTTGCTAATGCCAATGGACACTGCTCGACATGGACTAAAGTTATTATTGATGTACCCCTGGGTTCTGTGTTTGGCCCGCTGTGTTTTGTATATTTATAGGTGATATTGATGAAGATATATGAGGCTTAATGTTCAAGTTTGCAGATGATACTGAAGTTGGCAGGGCTGTTAATGACAAAAATGGCAGTGTGCTTCTGGAACAGGTTCTAAAAAAGTTGTGCAGATGGGCCGAGAAGTGGCAAATTAAGTTTAACGTTGAAAAATGCAAAGTACTGCATATGGTTAGAGGTATCCCCAGAGAAATGTACCAACTCTGTAGTACTATACTTAGGGTGGTAGAAAATGAAAAAGAACTGGGAGTAATTGTGCAGTCAGATATGAAACTTTCTGAACAGTGCAGACAGGCTGTCAGAGCAGGACATGGGGTATTGTCCATGAATTCCAGGGATTTTGCTAGTTTGGAAAAGGAGGTGATTATCCCTTTGTATAAGGCAATGGTCAGGCCATGCCTTGAGTACTCCATACAGGTCTGGAAACCATATTTTAGGAAGGATGTAGAGTTGCTTGAGCAAATACAGTGAAGGGCAAAAATATTAGTGGTGTGGAAGAAAGGGATCCTCTTACCAATAAAGGCTGAAGTTCTGCAAATTAAAGCATCTGGAGAATAGGCACCTGCGAGGTGATCTGATTGTGGTGTATCAGAGCTTGATTGGGTTGAGCAGTATGAATTCTGATGGGATTCTTCCTCTTGCTCTGATTATGAACCTGAGTGGACATATATTCAAATTGAGGAAAGACAGTTGTAGAATAGAAGTGTGGAAATTTGCTTTACCAGCAGATAGTTGATTGCTGGAACAAACTTCCATCTGTCATTGTGGAAGTTGATAGCTTAAATAAATTCAAGGAGTAATTTGAAAAAATTTTTAGATGGAATGGATGTGTGATTTTTTTTTTTTTTTGCTTATGTTCCATAATCTTGCTTTCTTGCATCACTTGCCTCTATTACTACCACTTCTACAGAACTACCCTTGTGAAGCTAGATGTTTGACAGAGCTTAATACAGCTATCAAAAAAAGCAACCATTACATACAGACATTGTGTTTGTTTTTCTTCAAATAAAATCATTTTACATTCATTTCAGAAGAACATTGATGATGTATTTAGACTTGACCAGGGAAGGTGAAGCCCAAATATGACAAAATGGGTCTGGCAAATAGCCTACTACTAAAAATAAGCAAGATATACCCATTTAATAAAAAGCCTGGGATGAATATTAAAATATCAGTTTTAATAGTCATCCCAGGTACTTAAATATTCATTCAATCTCCTCTAAGGTGCTTAGTTTCCAAGCTGTGAACCCACATATTCGAAGTCTTTCCTCACATGGACACCCTTTTGCCGATATCACCAGGCAAGTTACCCATCTCTGGACCCTTTCAAGAAGCTGAATAACTTTTCTTAGGTGCAGTCTCCAACTTGAACACAGTATTACACATGCAGTTTAACAATAACTTTATATTGTTAGATGTTAGGGATTATGATGTCCTTATCTCTACTAGAAAATGTTCAATAAGACACCAAGGGCCTTCCTTGAAACCTGTCTACAGTTCTAAGAGAAGTTCATGGCTGTATGGTAACTCCCAAGTCCTTTTCTTCCACTACTGACTTTAGTTGAACTGTTAGTGTATAAGTTATTTTGGGGTTACTGTTCCCCAGGTGTAAGACTTTACATTTTTCTAAATTAAAGCATAGCTGCCAATTTTCTGACCATCCCCGAAGCCTATTTAGGTCACCCTGAAGAAGCTCTGCTTGGCGGTGAGCTTTTACTATACAATGGATCAGTACATCATCTGCAAATTTAGACATCACACCCTCTATCCCTTCAGCACTCTCATTTAAGAAAATCAGAAACAACAGCGGTCCTAATACTGATCCTTGGGAAGCTCCACTTCTTAAATTAACTCAAACTGAGAAATAACCATTTATCATAACCTTCTACCTCCTGTCCTGAAGTCTTTCTGCTATCCATCTAAGGATTTTCTCTGTAATTCCAACTCTTCCAACTTATAAAGTAATCACTCATGTGGGACTGAGTAAAATGTTTTGCTGAAATCTAAATAAACAAAGTTAATTTTTTCCTCAATCCAGCTCATGAGTGACCCTGTCAAAATAGCTAACCAAATTTGTTAAACACGATTTCCCTTTACAAAGCCATGCTGCATACCCTTCAGAATTTCATTTCTATCCAAATAACCTTGAATTCACCCTTGATCAGTGCCTCCATAATTTTCTCTACTACTGAAGTTAGACTGACCGGTTGCTAATTTTCCACTACACTCTTACAATCATCTTTATGTATTTTGGTGATACATTGGCACTTTTGCAATCCAGTAGAATCTCTTCTGAGTCCTTTGATGCTCTCATAATTAGCTTTAATGTTTCCATGCTCTAAATTACCACGTCCTGTAAAATTAAGGGTATATGTCATCAACCCGTGGAATCATGGAGTCTCTAGAAGGAAAGGGATGAATCAGATTGGACCACTTAACATAGATGGGTTGACTATTGATGATCATGCTCAGGTAGCTGATAACCTGAATGAGTATTTTGCATCTACATTCACACATGAGGAGTTATTCAATGAGAGGAGTGCCAGAAGTTTATCAAACTCTAACAGGATCTAAGTGATTTTGTAATAACTGAGAGCAAAGTGGAGGAGAAATTATTGAAGTTAAACATAAAAAAGGCACCTGGGGTGGACAGGGTCTTATCCAGTTATATTAAAGGAGGCAGCAAAGGAAGTAAGCAAACCCTTAGCCATAATTATGAGAGCTTCCTTGGAATCAGGGGAGGTCCCATGGACTGGAGGTGTGCAAATGTATCACCAATTCACAAAGTGGGTTCAAAAGGTGACACAAGTAACTATAGACCTGTAAGTTTAACTTGTGTTCCGGTGAAAATGAGGCCCCTCCATAGCCAGGTGGGAAGGAGCAGCAGTGCGTAGCACACGCTTCTTGACTAGACCGGGGTTCGAGCCCGTCACCACCAAATACGGAGGATGCGGAAAGGTCAGGGAATGACCACCGCATTTCCTGGAGCAATATGGCCTTAGTTGCTAATGCTCCTAAAAGCCAAACAAACAAAACAAACAAACAAAAAACCGGTGAAAATAATGGAATCACTGGTTAAAGAAGCATTGCAGGATCATCTAGACATGACTGCAGTAATAGTTAAGACACAAGCATGGGTTTGTTAAAAGGAGATCTTGTCTGACCAATTTGATTGCATACTAAGATGTAGTCACACAGGAACTGAACGCCCAAAATAATATTGATATCATATACTTGGATTTCAGGAAGGCTTTTGTTATTTTTTCACATGGAAGACTGCTGTGCAGGTTGGAGAGATAAATAAATAAATAAATAAATAAATCTTTATTGTGAAGTAGATTTACAGCACAATATCCCATCACGGCGACGAGCGCCAGGGGTTCACATATAGATAACATAAGTACAAATTCAAATGGCTACAAAATATAGCGAACACATACAAAAGGCTACAAAATACAGATTACAAATGCAAAAAGAAATACAAATACATCATCAAAATAAGGAGCTGAACACAAATAAAGAAAAACAAATACAAGTTGGCAGTGATTCAGGTTTCAAGAGCTTTGATAAACTTGTGTCTGTCCTTCTTTTTACTTATTATGGTGTCGATGTCGGCGTCCACACGGTTGAGGGCAGCGAGCATCTGCTTGGGCAGAAATCTTTCGGTGAGTACAAGCCTGTTGTGGTGAGCCACAAGTGCTGGTACCGACCTTAGGCTTGGCTGTGGAATCCTCCAAGAGCAAGCATTCCAAATATTTGGAGATGATATTTGGCCTGAGATGAGTTTGGCTGTGAAGACCAGCCTCTTTTCAACGATCAGGAACTTCAACCTCGGGATGTCGAGTGCTTGTGCCATCATGGTAGTTGTGGTAGCGGGAGGTAGCCGAAGCTTGTTATTCGCCCATTTCAGTAGCCAGTATTCAGCAGTGTACACCCGCTTAAGGTTTGTATGTGCAGCAGAGGCCCATATTTCTGCACCATAGAGAATGGCAGGGTAGACGGTGGAGGTGATGAACCTTTTAACAGTGGCAGGATGTCGGACGTGTAGCAGCTGCTGCTTTGAGATCCACCGTAGACGAGAAAATCTGGTACTGAGTTTGTCGATCTGGTGGACAAAGGACATCTTTTGGTCGAACAGAACGCCAAGGTCTGTGTGCGAGGGTACGTTTGGTATTCGTACCCCTGCGAGTGAAACGTTGAGTACTGTCGGCATGGATTTAAGGG
This sequence comes from Mastigoproctus giganteus, assembly GCF_048544385.1. Classification (NCBI taxonomy): domain Eukaryota; kingdom Metazoa; phylum Arthropoda; class Arachnida; order Uropygi; family Thelyphonidae; genus Mastigoproctus; species Mastigoproctus giganteus. Next base: position 153,837,955 of record NC_143585.1, read on the forward strand.
AGAATATAACCTGAGCAGACTTCAGAGGGTTGATTTTTAGATTGAAGTTTGCCAGGTACAATTCTAGATCCTTAAGTTGGGAATTGATCCTGTTGCTAAGCTGGGCGGGGTCGTCGCCAGGGTTAATTGGAGTCAGCAGTTTGAAGTCATCGGCATAGCATAGGAGACCATTCGTTGAGGCAATAATGGGCACGATGATGGCTGTGAACAGGACACCAGACAGGACACCCCCCTGCGGTACTCCAGCAGTAATGTCGCAGGATAGGGTATGTTGCTGCCGATGGAGAATAAGTATTCTGTGACTGAGAAGTGATTCCAAAAAGCACAGCATATCACCTCGAATGTGAAAATTCTCCTTAAGTAGGAGGAGCAAGGCCGGAATCGACACGGCATCAAAGGCTGCGCTTATGTCGAGGTATGTGGTTGCTAGCTCAGCTCTTTGTTCGAATGCTGAGAGAATGCGTTCTGTGGTGGCTGCCAAGTTAGTGATTGATGATTTTCCTGCGATAGCATAATGGATTTCAGGTGGTTTCGTCTGGAGGATTTGTTGAGTGATTGTGGGTAGCAAAGCCTTTTCAAGAGTTTTTAACAGACAAGAGGCAACTGATATGGGTCTGAACTGGCTGACGTTTGAGGCAAATTGGTTTTTGGGGATGGGGTACACTCTGTATTTATTCCACTGGGGTGGAAAATAATGCTCAGCGAGGCATCTGTTGTAGATCGAGAGAAGAGGGCCTATGATGAATGTGCTTAAGCATTTGATCATAAATTGTGGAATTCCATCCTCCCCAACAGTGGCTGTTGTGGGAAGGGAATTGATGGCACGTATGAGCTCCTGTTCCGTGATCTGGATAGTCCCTAGGACATCTGAAGGGTTTTCATAGTCAGGCTGGACAACTGTAGATGGGACTGTGGTTGTATTTGAAAATCTGGCGATGTATTTGAGCCATTCTTGAGGATCAAGCATGTGATTGAATCCACCATGTGGGGCAGCATAGAATGGCTTTCCTTTCCTCAAAGTGCGGTTAAGGTTCACTTGGATTGCGTCAGCTTTCTTTCGATTAAAGTGGGCCCTGGCACGGGAAAAGGCGATTCTGTCTTTACTGTCATTTGTATGCTTCCATTTCTTATGTAGGACTTGTTTCATTTTGAAGCTGTTGTTAAGATCAGCAGTCCACCACGATCTGGAACGGGGAGTTACTGTTACTCGTTTGGTGGCAGCATAGTCGGTGACGGATTTAATCCAGTCAGACAGGAGTGTCACTGCAAGGCTGAGGTCGCAGTCAATGAGGACATCCCAAGGAATGCAAGATGCTGCTTCTACACAGAGTTGAGGATTAAGGTATTTAGGTGCTGAAACGTATTTGACTATTTTGTTGTCAGGGATGTTGAAGTTTGGCACCTGCAATGACCATGTCAACACTATGGGCTGGTGATCAGACAGGAAGAATGCGATGGGATCATCCTCAGCTGTGCATGGTGTTGAAGCAAAAGCGAGATCCAGTAGGTTCAATCCCCTGGTGGGGTTATAGATATGGCATTAAGGGTAAGTTGATACAATGGATAAAGGGATGGTTGAGTGGGAGACGACAGAGAGTGGTAATCAATGGACACTGCTTTTTGTGGACAAATGTTATTAGTGGAGTTCTCCAGGGTTCAGTGTTGGGCTCATTGTTGTTTTGTATATTTATCAATAATATTGATTAAGGTATACCAGGTTTATGTCCAAGTTTGCAGATGATACAAAGGTTGACAGAATTATTAACAGCAGTAAAGACAGTATGCTACTGCAACTGGATCTAGATAAGTCGGGCAAATGGACTAAGTGCAACTGAAGTTTAACATTGACAAATGCAAAGTACTGCATATGGGTAGCAATAACCAAAGAGAAATGTACCAACTATGTAGTACTACACTCAGGAAAGTGGAAAGTGAAAAAGACCTGGGGGTAATTGTGCAGTTGAATATGAAGTTCACTGAGCAGTGCAGATGGGCTGCCAGGGGAGGTCATGGAGTCTTGTTAATGATATATAGGAATTTCGCTAGCAGGGACAGGGAGGTGATTATTCCATTATACAAGGCAATGGTCAGGCCAAATCTAGAGTACTGTGTACAGGTCTGGAGGCCTCATTTTAGGAAGGATGTAGAGTTGCTAGAACGAGTACAAAGAAGGGAACAAAGGAATGCTCTTACAGAGAAAGGCTTAAGTTCTGCAAATTGCAGGGCTGGAGAGTAGGCACCTGCGAAGTGATCTGATTGAGGTGTATAAGGCCTTCAATGGCTTGAGCAAGCTGAATGCTGATAGAATTTTTCATTTTGCTCAGATTAAGAACGTGAGGAGGTAGAGATTCAAATTGAGGAAAGACAGTTGTATAATATATGTGCAGAAATTTGCCTTTAGCACGTGGGTAATTGATTAGTAGAACAGACTTCCATCTTTTGTTGTGGAAGTTGATAGCCTAAATAAATTTAAGGATGAGCTGGAGAGGCATTTGGAATGAATGGAGGGGTGAAATGGGAGGAGTTTTTTTTTTTTTTTGGCTGATACTGTGTAAGCTCACTCTCTTGCATCGTATGCCTCTACTAATGCTAACCCCAGTAGCCTTACTCGCCTGTAGGCATGAAAGTTTATTTCATTAAATTATCATGTGAAATTTCAATATCATTAATTACATATTTTCCAACTTCACTCCCATAATTTCTCATTTCCATAAAGGGGTTTGCTTCTGTAAATATCACTGCAAATTAAGTGTTGAGTTCATCTGCAGCATCAGCCTGGGTATCTAATACTCTATCTGATATGTCTTTCTCTTCTTTGCATTTATATATGGGAAGAGTACCTTATTCCCAATCATTGCTCTCTGTTCCAACGATTTCTCATACTCTATCTTTGCTACTGTAATCTTTTCTGTGGAATTATTACAGATCAGTTTGTAGCTGTTATAGGCTTCAGTACTTTTTATTGCTCTGTAACTTTTCAATGCTGTCTTTTTCTGCTGTAGTAATCAGCAGCTGCATTATTCATCAAACTTGGAATCCTCCTCATGGAATGCTACAGTCAAATCCCTACATAATGACCATCCAGGCTAATGAGAAAATGATGGTTATATCGATTGTTCATAAAATAATATTAGGTTAATGAGAAATTGGCCAGGATGTTATTATGGATGTTATTATAACACATAGGATGTTATTATGTGTGGGATGTTAAAAAGAGAGACTGTATATATGCATTCAAGGCTTCTGTGATTAATGTTTTTAAAGTATACCATAATTCAATTGTATTCTCTTTCTCTATGAGATATCTGCCCAGTTAATAGAGGTCATATAGCACCTTAAGCTGTCATAATTTCCTTTCCTGAGATTATAACCTTTTCCTTTGCCTTTAACTACTGCTACCTCTCACTTCATTGTCTGCCGTAGAACTCTGTGATCACTTCCTGCTACTGGTTCCTGTACTGTCAGCCCTATTATGTCATCTGGTTCATGGGTGATGATGGGGTCTTTTCCCTAGTACTTTCCCTGAAATGTTGATACAAATGACAATCCTCTAGTTGATTTAAAAATTTTGACCCCATGTCGAGTTTCCTTCCTATTTGCTCCAGTAAATTAGAGGCAAATTAAAATCACCCATAATAAGACATTGATGCTTCCTTGCCCATTCCATTTGCAAGTAGAGGCTCTCATCATAATCTTCACAATCACCTGGCCTGTAGATTCCTCCTACTCTCATTATACCTTTGCTTTCAACTGTATCACACCAGACAGATTCTATACTAGCATGTGAAACTTCCAGATCAGGAAAAGCTTTGGATGTGTTTAAGGCTCTGAATGGCTTGAGCAGGCTCAATGCTGATGAGATTCTTCCTCTTGCTCAGATTATGCACTTGAGAGGGCATAAATTCAAATTGAGGAAGGACAGTTGCAGAATAGATGTATGAAAGTTTGCCTTTAGCAGCAAGTGGTTGATTTCTAGAACAATATTCTGTCTGTTGTTGTTTCAGAAATTTATAGCTTAAATAAATTCAAGGAAGAACTAGACAAACTACTGGGGGACGAAACAGGTATTAAGCTAATGTACCAGGAACAGGGAGGTTTAATTTTATCCCCATGTGATACTGTGTAAACTTGTTTTCTTGCATCATATGCTAATGTTGAATGAACCTGTATTACTCTTCTGCAAGTTCTTCCATTATTTTCTTGATTAGAAATCAAGCTAACAGTTCTGTAATTATTCACTTCACCCTTTGATATTTGCTCCCACCTAGTGAATAGGAGACACATTTGCACTCACCCTTTGATTTCTGCTCCCACCTAGTGAATAGGAGGCACATTTACACATTTTCAATCTATAGAGATTTTCCCTGAATACAAGATGCTTTTGTAATTATAGTTAAAGGCCTACTTACTGTTTTGCAGCTTCTTTTAATAGAATTGGTTATATATCTCATCAGCTCCAGATACTTTGTTTACATTTTGCTTCAACAGTTTTTCATCCAATTTCTTCTTAATTATCTCATAATCATTTAGCTTCCTGTTAGAATTCAATTCACTTCTGCTATCTTTAAAAAATTCCTCATATTTGAGTGTAGATGTAGAATATCTATTCATTGTTAGTAGTATGTGCAAGATGACCAGCTTTTACTCATTCATGTCTAGTGGACCAATATAATTCAACCTTTCTTCATAGTGTTTGCATAAATAAAGAAGTCTATGCTACTTTGCTATTTAAAAGTCTCTAGAATTCTTTGCTAGCACCTTCTTGCGATTTGTCTTTGCCTGCCTATCTTCTCTTATGAAGAGGGCTTCATATTTCCTAGGCATGACTAAACCTAGTATGAAACCCCTCTCCACTATGTGCAGTAAAATTGGTGTAAGACTTCTTCCAAAGCAAACTAGAGTGAAACAGTCCGCTTCACAATTGTAATAAAGTTTCAAAACAAAAGAATTAATTTTCTTTCTAAATAACATTATAAAATTCATTAATGATAACTAGAATTGAAGCTTTCCTACTTTATATGACAGATTTTACCTTACCTCCCAATTTATATAAATTAATTGGGCTACTGCTGCTTTGTGTTCAAAATTCACTAAATAACCTTAAAAAGGTTTAATGCTTAAATCCTTATAATCTGTTTTGCAGTTTCATATAAACAGCATGTATAAAATTTTTAAATTAAATTTATAATTTATAAATTATTTCTATATTTTAAAGTTTATTATGTAATTCTTTTAACTTGTCTATTTTGATGTTAATATTAACTTATTTGTTTAATTTTCACTAATTCATATATTTTTCTTGTTCCTGTTTACTTTGGTATACATGTATTAGCACTTTTGTTTGTCTGTAAATGGAATTAACTATATATTAAATGCTTAGATAGGTACAAATCAATATATTATATTTAATTAAGTTTTATTATGTGTAACAGTATATATTGCTAAATACAGAAATGTGCATGCTGCTTATTATGGTCATGGATAATATTATTATTTGTGCAATGTTATCATTTTTATCACCAAAAAAAGGAGATCTGAAAATTTGCTCAAATTACAGGACTATTAGCCTAATTGCTCACGCTAGCAAGACTCTTCTTAAAATCATATTGAACAGAATCTCAAGAAAACTTGAAGAAGAAATGCCAGAAGAGCAAGCAGGTTTCAGAAGGGGTAGAGGAACCAGAGATCAGATCTTAAGCCTACCACTGATTATTGAAAAATGCAAATAATTCAATATTCAGTTGTTTTGTGTTTTATAGATTATGCAAAAGCATTTTATTGTGTCAACATGAGAAACTATGTGAAACGATGACTATTATGGGTTTTCCAATCCACATAATTCAGCTGATTAAGCTAATGTACCAGGAACAGGAAGGAACTGTGAGAATGAACACGGGGAACACAGACTTTTTCACAATAGCTAACGGTGACAGGCAGGGCTGTATTTTGTCACCTCACCTTTTTAATCTTTATGCCAAAGATATTATGCATGATGCTTTGGAAGATTTAGAGACTGGCATCAAAATTGGAGGACTGAAGATAAACAACCTTCGTTATGCAGATGATACTGTGCTAATTTGTAATTCTAAGGATCATCTTAAAGAAATTCTGAGGACAGTATGTGAAGCAAGTAAGCAAAAAGGATTGTGATAATTTCCGAAACTAAAATTATGGTGATTGGTGATAATCTTGGTTCCAGTAAAGTGAAAGTTAATGGGCAAGATATCGAAGAAGTTGATGAATTTGATTACTTAGGGTCAAGAATAAATAAAAATAATGACTGCTCAAACAATGTAAAGAGACAACAGGCAATTGCTAAAACGTTGGTCACTGATCTGATAAAATTATGTAGAGATCATGATTTGCCCCTAAATGAATCATTGATTCGTTAATTTTTCCAGTTGCCACTTATGGATATGAAGGATAGAATCTGAAAAGAGTTCACAGGAAGAAAATTGAGGCATTTGAAATGTGGTATTACAGGAGAATACTGCATATTTATTACTTGGATCGAAGAACAAATGAGTGGGTATTGAATAAAATTGGCAGGCCTAAAATTCTTCTTCATAGCATCAACAAAAGGAAACTCAAGTTTTTTGGTCATATAGTAAGAAGAGAAAACTTTCTGTAGAAGAATATAATGGAAGGAAAAACAGAGGGGAAGAGGTGCAGAGGAAAACCTGCAACTAGGTGGAAGGATGGGATCAGTGAACTTCTGGGCATGACACTTCACGATGCTGCTCGTATAGTCAGTGGCGTAGCTACCATATAGGCAGGCAAGGCAATTGCCTGCGGGCCCTTAAGGGGCCCGGCATCTTTGCTGTCTCCTGTTTTTGCAATTTTCATTAATTAAGTAGGAGCCTAAACATGTTCTTTGCCTCCGGGCCCGAAAAAGGATAGCTATGCTACTGTGTATAGCACATGATTGATGCAGTTGAGGAATTTGTTGGTGGCCCCAACAGCTCCTCAGGGAGCTATGTGACTGGAAGAAGAAGAAGAAGATCATTTTTATGAAGTCGTGATCAGACATCTATGATTATGTAGAAAAAAATGTTATTGAATTAGCACTTAAATTCTTGCCATCACTTTTTTGCCTTATCACAGTTTATATATGTGCAGTGGAAGTGATTTTGTAACATCCTGATTTGTTTTTGAACTCTGATGCAATGTGTAACTAGTTACTGGTGTTGCTTCAGAGTTGTCAGTGTTTCAGTGAAAGAAAGTACTGTATTTATACTCAAATCAATCTGACTGTTTTCAGTAAAACATTGACCTTTTTCCAATTCTTGATTTTAATATTTTCTTTGTTTTAATGGTTTGTACAATGGATTTCCAGACAACATTATGGCTGTTTCATTTTTGCTGATGCCTTTTTTAAAGAAATAGTGAATAGTCAATGTATTTCATATTGCTTGATTTTAATGTTTTCTTTCTGTTCACTTCCACCTTTTAATGTTTACATTTTTGCTCTACATCAATAAACAATTCTGAACAGCTGCATACTTGTTCCATTAGTTATTGTTATCAGTTTAACTGAGTCCTGAAGTCATCACAACAAGTGCTGTTCACAAATATAGTTATAAATGTACAAAATATAGTACAAATGCTCAGTGGCACAAAACTCTTTGAGGCACTGAGCTTTTGTATATTTGCACATTTTTGTACTGCTTGCTTTGTACCATTGAGTATTTGTACCTATCTGAATGTATATAATTCAGTAGTTGTGCCTCAGGCTTCTTTCTATGGGTTCATAAATAATATTTATTTTACCACCAGTTCAAGCAGTCATAGACAGTGCTTGATTTATATGTAACCATCTTGCATGAAGAATGATCCCAAAATAATAATATTTAAATTATTAAAAGATTTTCTTTTTTTGTAGATATGTTTGCATATGTTGATGTTACTTCTCCTGCCTTGAAACAAGGACAACAGGCAAAGTTAATAAGTGAAATTTTGGAGCCATCTTCAGAATCATGCTTGTCATTTTGGTATTATATTGATGGTGTGGGTAAGTCATTATTCCCATTACCTAGCAGTAAACCATACTGAATTTAATTGGAATTCATATTACAGCTTTTGTTGCATGAACCTGAATAAACTGGTGAAATGTAGACAACTACAGCCACTCCCTGACTTATGTAGGGGGTTGCGTTCTGCAAACTCTATGTAAGTTGGAATTTCTTGAAATGCTTATGCAACACTCACACATTTGATTGAATTTGATTGAAACAAAAAAGAAATATTCGATGAACATGTAAATAGAATTATTTATTCAATTTTTTTATCTCATGTGCAGGAAAAAGTACAAAAGTGTACAAATTTTCAAAATTATAAAATTACAAAAAAGAGAGAGGCATAATTACAAAACAGGCATAACGTCAGCAAGTTTTACCTTTCGAGCATCATTGCCAGAATTAACTCTTAACCTGATAAGCATGCCACTATGGAAGTTGAGGGCTGTGGTGATTTAGAAGTGGATTTTTCCAACACATCACAAAATTTCTCTGCAGCTGCTGCAGAATCGGCACTGGCAACTTCACTGCATACTTTACTGTTTTGGAAACCAGTACAGTGATTGAACCTATTAAACCACCCACTGCTTTCCACAAACTTGGCTTGGGGTTCACTGTACTTATCTTTAATATCTTCATAAATACTTTTTGCTTTTGCTTGAATGGCCATTGGACTCAGGGGCACTTGCTTCTGAATCCCATTTTTCATCCATATTATTAATAGTTTTGCCATCTTTGATATAGCACCTGAACGCTATTTTGTGATCACTGTTGATCTTATATGCATTGATCCTTTAACATGTTCTTTTATTCTTTTTTAAGGAATGTACACTGTTCCTTAAAATAGTATTCATTGTTGAAGCAGTGAGATCTAATTCTTGTGCAGAATCACTACTGATAATCAGATCAAGAGTATTACTCCCTTAGTTACCTCCCGAACATGCTGATGTAGAAAACAATCATCCAATAAATCCACAAAAGCCTTGATAGTGTGTGAGTGACCAACCCACAAATTCCAATCAATATCTCGGAAATTAAAATCTCCCATTATAAGACGCTCTAATTTACTGGCCCACTATTTCTCTGCACAATTGCTCATTATACTCATCAGAATCATTACTCCTATAACACACACCTACTCTCATTTTTCCTTTCCCAGTGCTTATGTCACACCAAACAGACTCAACATTGCATTGTCCACCAACATCAATTGGATGCACTTCGTTAGATTTTATGTGTTTCTTAACTAACAGCATAACCCCTCCTTCCTTCCTGTCCTGTCTGTCCTTTCTGCACTCATTGTTTTCCTCAAATTCCAATTCTGCACTGCTTATGTCTGTTGCGACCACGTCTCTCTGATATCCCAACAATATCTGCCTTTGATGTCTTGACTTGCACTTTAAGCTCATCAAACTTATTAACTATACTACTAGCATTGTGTACACACAAGTATACATACACCTGTGTCTACTCTTAGTTATCCTAATACAGCCCATGTATTTACTTGTTCCACTATGACTCCCATTGCCTTGCTTTCCAGGCTGTTGCTCAATTGCATTTCAGTAGAAGTAGTGCAAGAATCACTTTTACCTCTGCCAGTGGCTACTGTTAATCTATTAGTTCGTGAAACCCCCCAAGCAAGCAGTTTTCCCACCCGCCTAACTCTGCCTCGATATCATCGGCAAATATTCTTGCACCATTCCTATTTAAGTGTATCCAATCCCTGTAGAAACAGTCTCTCCTGTTAACAAGCACAGACCAGGCTGAGAAAAATTCTACCCCTTGAGCCTTACACAGTCTCTCTAGGGCTGAATTGATCGACAAAGCTCTCATCATATACTCCCTCCTATTATGTCTGGGCAGAATTGTAGACACTTTCAAATTCAACCCTAACTCACGGCTTTTTTTCAGCATTGTCCTGTACTTGTGAAGTAATTCTGCCGTAACTACGTATGTAGTGTAAAAGGCATCGTTTTAATAGTATCTCATATTGTGGGTGCCTTCACAACGATATAGCTGGTATTGCACTATTTCAAATAAATAATGCTTCTCTAGTAGAGATGACTACTGTTATTTATTTTCAGAGGATACCACCACCCAGCTGATCGTTTCGTGGGCTTCATCATCAGTGGGCAGGCAGGTACCCTGGTAGTGCAACATGCCATCAGAGTTGCGAAGTTATATCCACAATATGAGAGATGCCAAAGGGTGTTGGTAATAATGTATTTGAAAATGAAATGCACAAGGCGTAATCCCTATGGGTTTTGGTAATTAACTATATAATATCAGCGTAGATACACCATAGTTAACCCATAAACTTGAACTACGTATGTTGTGTAAAAGCCCACTAACTTCGAAACGAACGTCTGGGTGGTGGTATCCTCTGAAAGTAAATAACAGTAGTTTTCACTACTAGAGAAGCATTATATATTTGAAGTAGTGCAATACCAGTTATCTCATAGTGAAGGCACCCACAATACGAGATACTATTAAAACAATGCCTTTTACACTACATACGTAGTTCAAATTTATGGGTTAACTATGGTGTATCTACACTGATATTATATAGTTAATATCATCTCAGAGCCTTATAAACCTCAAGCAGGTCACCTCTGAGGTGCCTTGTTGCCAAGCTCTGTAACCCACATAATCAGAGTTTTTCCTCATACAGTTGTCTTTTTGCTAATCTCACAGTTCAAATTGCATGTTTTTGGACCCTATCAAGAAGCTCAGTCTTTTTTCAGATTAGGTCTCCATACACAGTATTCCAAATTTGATCGTACAATTACTTATACAGTGAGCTTATGACCTCCCTATCTGTACAGTATAACGTTCAATAACTCATTGATAGGAAACCATGAGCTTTCCTGGCTTCCTGTTTACACAGTTCAGAAATCTTCATATCTGCCTTTATTTTAACTCTCAGATTCCATTCCTCCTGAACTGTTTTTAATTCAACCCCACCAAGTGTATAATTTATTTGTGGGTTGCTATTCCCCAAGTAAGACCTTGCATTTAGTAACATTAAAACATAGGTGTCACTTCTCTGACTATCTTTGAAATCTGTTCAAGTGATCCTGAAGGAGCTTCTTGGTACTGTTCATTAATGACTCTGCAAATCTTTACATCATATCACATCTTCTGTCCCTTCATCAATATCATTTATGAAATTGAGAAACAACAGTGGTCCAAGAACTGATCCTTGAGGGACGCCACTCCAGATGTTACACCAATCTGAAAAATATCCGTTAATCACAATTTCTGCCTTCTCCCCTGCAACCACTCAGCTGTCTGTCATAGAATCTTACCAGTAATTCCAACTGGTTCAAGCTTACATAGTAATCTCTTATGAGGGACTGAGTCAAATGCTCTGCTAAAATCCAAATAAACTATGTTGAAATTGTTTCCAACATCTAGTTCATGAGTAACTGTGTCAAAGTAGCGTACTAAGTTAGTTAAGAAAATTTTCTAGCGATGGCCGACAAACTGAGTTAAAATAAATTTATTGAAATAAATATATATACATAAAATACTAAAACAGAGATAAAATAAAGTAAAATTGTTAAAATACAATAAGATAAAAGCATTTTTTTTCACCATTCATGGTGCACTCCAGTATATATTGTTACAAACAGCAAAAGTTGGTTACAAACAGCAAAAGTCAGCTAAGCATGATCATGCATCACGAGTCTGGTGTCGGTAGAGCAGAATTACATATACATGATGATCACCAGTGCTTGTTGCACTGCAAAATGTAGATTCCATAATGGGGGTCCAAGTGCACTCCCCTATTGCAATTCATGTTACTATTACTGCTAGCTGTGTGCAGTGCCTCCAGTCATGAGTGTTGGCGGTAATCACGTGAATAGTTAACGATTTCAGTATCCTGTCAGGAATCAAGATTATGCTGTTCAACTCAACAATGCTCGGTGACCATGTAGCGTTCAAAATTAGCAGTTCGAATAGCCACCTCATGTTCAGAAACCCGATCTTTCAATCTTCTGCCTGGACTCATCTACATAACACCTCCACAATACGGACATATAATGCATTATATGGAACCACTCTGCAGGAGAGGAGGAACAAGTGTTTTCACCTTAGAAATAATAGACTGTGATTTCCTCCCCTGAAGTTGCATACATCTTATATTCTGGAGATGCAATCCTAACAAGATGTTCTGACATGCCTGGATAATAGGGGATGTAAGCAGTAGAAATAAATTCATTGACGTGAGGAAGGTTAGATTGTGCAACAAATTCATGAGCCTGGAGCTCATATCTCTCTAGAACTTGAGGTGGATAACCACAATTTGAAAGCTCTGCCCTAATTTTGGAAATCTACAATTTCCTGTTACCAGTTGAACTAAAGTGCATCCAAGCTTGGGAGAATAAAATGTGAGCAGTGCTATAAAAGTGACCAGGGGTGTGTGCAAACCCATAATTGGTAAATTGGCCTGTGCACATTGGCTTCCTAAAAATGGAAGTTACAAAATGCAAATCCATGTGTTGGTTCATGAACCCACACATATAGTGCCTTAAACTGTCAAAGTACCCTCTTCTGAAGTGAAAACCCATGCCTTTACCTTTAAATACTGCAACATCTTTCTTCATCTTCCAGCTGACAATTGCATGGCCACTTCCTGACAACGGTTCCTGTACATTAAGCCCTGTGATGTCATCTGATTGATTAGTAATGATGAGGTCAAGAATATTCTTGCCCCTAGTACTTTCTCTAACATGCTGATACAAATCATCTAGTTTATTTTAAAAAAGTTTTTCCCCATCATGAGTTACCCTTCCAATTATTCCATTCAATCTGGGGCAGAATGAAGTCACCCTTAATAAGACATTCACACTTGCTTGCCCATTCCATTCAGGTAAAGACTCTTGCCATATTCTTCACAATCTTTTGGTCTGTAGATTATTCCAACACTCGTTAATTTCCAAGGGGAACAGGCATTCCGTGTGATATCAGACACTCAGTCTAAAACACTGATGGATCCAATATCCTTGTATTTCAGAAGATTTAGGAGAAGTCCAGTTGGCCTGCCTCCCTAAAATAAACTCATGCACATCTTCTCAATGGTAAGCCTTATTACGTCACTTAGGTGGCAACGAACGTGTAGAGTGGTTCTCTTCAAGACACCTGTCAGCATGAAGAGGAAAAGACCAAACCCTCCAGCACATGACAGTAAGAGAAACAAATGGCCCTCAGTCCACAGCGACTTTAACTCCCCCTTTTATGGCAGTAAGAGGATCAGAGTGGAAGCAGAAAGTGCTAAGAATCTCTGGGTACGACCAGGCACGGAAACTGAACTTGGACTGTTACAACGTAAGATAGCTCATCGGTGAAGACAGGATATTAGAGCTAGAAAAGGAATTGGAATATCATCGGTTTGGCTGAAACAAGAAGAAGAAATTAATCATTTATAAGTTTATCAAGTGGAAATCTGCTGTACACCAATGGAAACAGTGAAAGGAGTGAAGGTGGAGTTGGCTTTCTGGTCCATAAAGGTATAAAAAACAACATTTTGGAATTCAAAAGTACATCACCAGGGGTGTCAAGGCTGCTACTCAGGATTTCGAAGAGGTATAAGCTAAAGGTTATAATGATTTATTCACCAACATCGAGCCATGATGACGAAGAGGTTGAAGAAATGTACACCAAAATTGAGTCTTCTAGATGAACAGAAAACTCACTAGACTATCATTATGGGGGACTTCAATGCTAAGGTTGGAAAGAGACAAAACAGTGCAGAAAGGGGAACTCATAGGAAATTTTGGAATTGGTGAAAGAGTTGTGGAATTTGCAGAATTTCGTGGAATGTTAGTAATGAACACTCTTTTAAAACAGAAGATATATCGTGAATGATGTTACCGTCCCGAACAAGGTAAATGTTGGAAGGGATCACAGAATGGTAAGATATAGTGGTAAGGCACGTGATATAGTATAAGATGGTAAGGCACACGATATAGATGTAAGAAAAGAAAGGAAAAAACTGATTCCAATAAATAATACAAAGGTCTTTGAGATAACAGAAGACGATAAAAGGCACTATGTACTGGAACTTAAGAACAAGTTTGAACTTCTGCAGACTGTTCAGGACCAAGATATCAACGAGGAATATTACAAATTTCTGAAAGTGATCAAGCCCAAGGAACCTATAGGTAAAAAGAAATCCAAAGAAGAAAAAATTAGTCAAGTAACACTTGTCATGATGAACCAAAGACGACAAATGAAAAGCAAGAAAAACACTGACAGGAAGAAAATTGAGTATACTGAGTTATGCAAAGCCATTAGAAAGAGACTCAGAGAGGACATAAGAAAATTTATCACAAGAAAAGTAGAACAAGCATTAAGGAAAAACAAAGTATTTATATCAGCAGCCATAAGCAGTAATACAGAAAGACAAATGATACTGAAGCTGAAGAATAGAGATGGTGTACTTATAAATAGCAGAGAAGGCAAAATGCAAATAGCAGAACACTACTATAGAGAATTATACGAGGAGCGAGGGAATGATGCAGCAGTGGGGAAGATGGATCACATATTAGTAACTCATACGACATACCTGATATTCTTCCTGATGAGGTAGAGCATGCTTTGAAGAAAATGAAGAATCAGAAAGAACCGGGGGAAAATGAAGTTACTGTAGAGTTGTTAAAATTGGGAGGAAGAGACATGACACAAAAACTGGCAAGACTCTTCACAAAATACATTAGAAAAGGTCTGATGCCAAAGGAGTGGAATAATGCAATTATAGTTTTGCTGCATAAGAAAGGAGATAAATCAGAAATTGGAAATTATAGACCATTTAGCTTGTTATCCCACATCTACAAGTTGTTCACAAGGGTCATTATTAACAGATTAGAAAGAATACTTGATGAGAATCAACCAAAAGAGCAAGCTGGCTTTTGAACAGGATTCTCAACTATGGATCACCTTCACGTAATATCACAGCTAATGGAGAAAGCAAATGAATATAAAACACCATTATGCCTGGCATTTGTGGATTATGAAAAGGCATTTGACTCTATACAGCATAAGGCAATGTTTCAGGCACTGGAAAGACAAGGCATAGATACTCCATATATTATGATTTTGATGAAAATATATGAGAATGCTACCTCCTTTATTAGACTAGACAAAGACAATAGGAAATTTAAAATTGAGAAAGGAGTTCGACAAGGAGACACAATATCCCCAAAATTGTTCACTGATGCCCTTGAGGAAACTTTCAGAAGATTAGACTGGTCGCAGAAAGGAGTCAATGTGAATGCAGCGTACCTAAACCATTTACGATTTGCAGATGACATTGTGGTCACAAGCCACGATCCCAAAGAATTAGAGGAAAATCTTAATCAGTTATGCAGAGTTAGTAAGGATTTTGGACTAAGATGAATATGGCTCAAACAAAAGTAATGATGAATAAGTATGCCACAGAAAGGGATATAATCATTAAAGGAACAGTAATTGAAAAGCTAGAGTCATATACTTATCTGGGCCAAGTCAGTAGCTGTAATAATGATAAATGGCTGGAAGTCAAGAGAAGAATAAATTTTGGATGGATAGCATTCAGGAAATATAGTCATATACTGAGGAACAATATCCCAATTTGTCTGAAATGTAAAATAATGAACCAATGTATACTCCCCACCATGGAAGTGAAACTTGGGAACTCACCAAAAGAATGAAAGAGAAGCTGAGAACTACACAGCTAAGAATGCGAATTATATTGGGAATCAGAAAGCAGTTTCTCTTCTTATCTGTTAGGTAAGAAGAGAAACACAAGAATTAGGCAGCAAGCTCAAGGGCTCTTGGGCAGGACACATGGCTCGAAGACATGATGGCAGATGGATTAAAAAATAACAGAATGGTACCCAAGAAGAGTTAGAAGAAAACCTGGAAGACAACAACGGAGATGGACAGATGAAATTAATGAGTTTGTGGGTAGTATATGGATGACCATTGCAGAAAATAGAAGGAACTGGAAAGTTGCTGGAGAGGCCTTCATCCCGCAGTCAATTGAAAATGGCTGATGATGATGATCTCACACCACAATGATTCTATGCTGGCAGACATAACTTCAGACTTAAGAAAATCATTTCTGCTGACTTTTCTCTGGCATTTCTGCTGTTGGGGCTAAGGGAGCTACATGTTTTTGCAATCTGCTAAATGGAAATTTATTTTTTAATTTGAAATTATTGTTTTTCTCTAACTTTTGATTTAAATTTAGTAGTTTAGTATTGTTTTGTGATTTCCTGATTAATTATTTTGGTGTATTTATTCTCTACTTGGCCTTTGTAATTGTTTAAAAAACTACAAAACTACAGTTGACTGCTGCTGGCATTGTGTTGTATTGATAGGAATGTTAGAATTCTGCTGGCATTGTGTTGTATTGATAGGAATGTTTGAATTCTGCTGCCTTTGTTTTAATATTGATATAGCAGATACTGGAAGTTTCTATGTAGTTTGTAGCAGTGTAATCAGTATCAGAAGAGGATTATAAACTATAATTTATAGCACTACTTTCGTGTTTTAATAACTTAAATTTTTCATTTAGTCCAAAACGTATGACATTAATATTCGTAGAGCTTTTAGTATCAGTGATTTGGCATAGATAAATAATTGCAAATATGTCATGTGAAATTTGAATCATATAGGTTGGTAATAGATAGTTAAATTTATTATCTATTATGACTACTTAGAATACTACCTCTTAATCAGAATTTTTACTTTTGTATTACAATATCATCATCATCATAAACTTGGTCCGGCTTAGGTCTTTTAAGACCTGTTCCGTTGTAGCTCTTGGAGGTGGTCTTGATCTCGCCATCGTTGTCTTGGCTGACCAACCTCTCTCTTGCCTGTAGGTTTGTAGTTAAAGGCTAATTTTGGGATCTGGTCTGGGTTCATTCTTTCTATGTGGCTGATCCATTTTTCCTGATACCGTTTTATGTCATTTACTATGTTATCGACTTTTAATTTCTCGTGGATATCTAAAATTTCTTTGGTGGTCTAGTCTTGTAAAGCTTAATTAATGGCCTTAAAAATCTCATTTGTGCTGCTTCTAGTTTGTGTGCATATTTCTTATTTATGAACCAAGTCTCACAGCTGTAGAAGAGGGCTGGTTTTGGAGTGATGTTGTGTAGTCATAATTTTGTTTTAGTCATCATTTATTTTTCAAAGTAGCGTTTAATCGTTCCATTCATTTTATTATATTTTTGTAGTTTAGTGTGGATGTCTTTCCCTTCATTTGATATTAAGTTTCCCAAATAGGTGAAGTCAGATATTTGTTCTCTTATTTTATCATCAATAACAATTTTGACTCTTTCTATGTTTTTTCCACATAATCCCATTGATTTTGTTTTTGAGGTGGAGATTTTCATCTCGTACTTTTTACCTATTTTATTAAGTTCATTTGCTGCTATCTGTAGTTCATCTTCGGATTTTGCAATTATAACTTGATCATCAGCATATAATATAGTGTGGGGTGCATCCGTAGCCAGGTGGGCAGGAGCAGCAGTGCGTTACATACGCTTCTTGATTAGACTGGGGTTTGAGCCCGTGAACACCAAATACGGAGGATGCGGAAAAGTCAGGGAATGACCACCGCATATCCCCGGAGCAATATGGCCTTGGTTGCTAATGCTCCTAAAAACCAAATAACAACAACAACAAATATAATATAGTTTGGATTTTATTCCTATTGTTCAACTGTATTCTGTTGTTAATTGTTTGTTTCCATTCTTTAAGAATTTTATTGATGTAGATATTAAATAAATTTGATGATAGTCCACATCCTTGTTTTACTCCTTTATTGGTGTTAATTGGGTCTGATAGTTGGCCATTAGAATATTTTATACAGACTTTTGAGTTTTTATATAGCTTTGGATCGCTTTCCAGAGTTGGGTTGGAATATTTTATTCACGTAGAATTTGCCAAAGTTTTTCCCGGTTTACATTATCATATGCTTTTTCATAATCAGTAAAGAGCAGAAATGTTGGTAGGTTGAATTCTCTTCTTTTCTCCAAAATTTGTTGTAGTGAGAAAATGGCATCTATTGTGCTTCTCCCTTTTCTGAACCCACATTGTTCTTCTTCTAAGAATTGTTCACTGTATTGATTAAGTTTATTCTTTAGTATATTAGAGTATAGCTTTGCAGCAGTTTACAGCAATGTTATTCCTCTGTAGTTGTTAGGGTTATTTCTGGAGCCTTTTTTGTGTAAATTGATTACTATTCCTGTTTCCCAATCTTTGGGTATCTGTTGCTTATGCCATATGATGTTAAATAATTTTAGTAGTGTGTTTTTTAGTAAGGTGCCCGATATTTAAATAGTTCTACATTCAAATTTTCAGTTTTTTGATTTTTGTAATATTAACTCTAGTTCTTTCATTGTTATATTTTCTTCATCTTTGGTTATCACGGATTCATCTTCCAATTCCCTAGTGCCTGGGTTATACCATAGTTTGGAATAGTGTTGCTTCCATTCTGCTTGGGAGATGGAGTTGGTTTTTATTTGATCATATGTGTCTAGTTGTAATTTCTTAAAAATTTTAAAACCTCTTCTCTGTGGGTGCGTGATATCACGTTCTAAAGATTTAACAAATTTATCCCAGTCATCTTGTCTGATTCTTCTGGTTAGTTTTCTGACTTCTGCTCTAAACTTTTTATATTTTATGTGTAGATGTAGGTCTTTAGTTTGTAGGAACAGTTTATAGGTCTTTTTTTTCTCATTGATTGTTTCAATTCTTCATTCCAAGTTCTTAGCCAGTTTTTATTTTTTATAGGTTTATATCCAAGACCAGCAGCTCCCAGAATTGATTTTTTCATGTTTGACCAGATTTCCTCAACATTATCACTTTCATCTGATTTGAGTTTATCTTTCAATCGACTTTCAAGCAATTTAGTTTGTTGTTGTTTGTTTGTTATTTGGTTTTTAGGAGCATTAGCAACTAAGGCCATATTTCTCCGAGGATATGTAGTGGTCATTCCCTGACCTTTCTGCATCCTCCGTATTTGGTGGTCACGAGCTCGAACCCCAGTCTAATCAAGAAGCCTGTGCTACGCACTGCTGTTCCTACCCACCCGGCTACGGAGGCACCCAGGAATTTAGTGCTTTCGTCTTCTAACAAATGTATTTTTAATTTCTTAGTAGTTTTTGTTGATATTTTCTTCTTTTTATTAAGATAATTTCTTTTTATTTTGAAAGTGCTTTCTACTAGGTAGTGATCACTGTCAATTTCACTGCCTCTGAATACTCTAGTGTCTCTAATTTTGTCATTTAAATTTTCATTAATGATAATATAATCTATTATAGACTGTGTGTTTCTTGTTCCCATGTGAATTTATGGATATTCTTGTGTCTCTTCCATTATTGTTGACCACAGGTTCGCCTTCTGATCTTATACATTTGTCTACTCAATCAGTTGCATTAAAATCACCTGCTAGTATGAGATACTCGTTTTTGTTAGTTAGATCTATGATTTGCTGTAATTCGTCATAAAATTCTGTGGTTTCATCAATGTTGCCTTCTACTGGTGCATAGATGCCAATGATTGTTATTGTATAAGATAGAATTTTTAGTCTTAATTTCAGTATTCTGGGTGATATCCAAGAGTAGTCTAATATTTTGTTTTCTCATTCTTTCTTTATTATAACAGCAACTCCCGATGATGCCCACATTTCACTTGGTACGCCAGAGTGTATCATTACGAAGTTACCTATTTCTTTGGATCCTTTGTTCTTCTTTTTTGTTTTGGTAATGACTGCTATTTCTATTTTCTAGTTCCATGGTCAATTCATCTAATTTGTGATTTATTCCCCTAACTTTCCAAGTTGCTACTTTAAGTTCCTTAATCGTAGTCCTATATCCATTGCCTAGGTTGTTACCCTTGAGATCCGTCCAGTTTTTTCCATTGAGCTTATTTCGAGTATTTAGAATGTCCCTCAGATAGGTTACCAGCCTTTTGCGGAGTAAGTCTAGTGGTGGGGCTGCCACCTTATAGCCTCTAGATAGGCTTCAGGTACAGCATTTCCTCTGTATGTGATGGAACAGTTATACTGCTGAGACTCAGTTGCCAGAACCTCATCTGTGGAAACGGGTCAGTTTGCCCCAATAAGGTGAGGTTGACATTTGGGTAGGAGAGGTTATGGAATGCACGTCACCACCCCTTGAACACACCCATATTACAATATATGCATTTAAAAATGACAGAATGCTTCAAATATATTGAAGTAATTGATGAGCTTGCAGCCTGATCACAAGAAATCATTTGTTAAGGTTTTCTATGCCCTTTTCTTGCAGTGTAGTAAAGAAATGAACATTGGCTAGAAGTTATTTAGAGTGTATGTTTATTGGAATGGCTCCAAGAAAGCAGATAGCTTTGCCGATCTCAGATAAAATTAAGATTTTGTAAGCTGTAGATAATGGTGTGCATTCTAAGACTGACATCGCCAAACAGTTCAGCATTCCTAAGGGTACTCTGTTCACTATTCTGAAAGAGTGGAAAAAAAATTGAAAGTTTAGAGAAATCTGTTGCACTGGGTAGGATTTGAGCACAAAAGGCAAAGTATCCGGATCTTGAAAAGTTCTTTTGGAATTACTAATGATGATTTATGCAAAACACATTCCCTTAGATGGTAATCTTTTAAATGCTAAGGCTGAATCATTTGCACACTGAATGGATATTGGAGAATTTAAAAGTTGGATGGTTCCAGAAATTTAAGACTTATCATGGCCTGTCTTTCAAAAAAGTGTGGCAAAAGTGCAGCCATGGACATTGATGCTACAAAGGAATGGAAAGAAAATTGTTTAAAAAAATGTTTTTGCTGACGTATGACCACAATGACATCTTCAGTGCTGATGAAGCTGGACTCTTTATTCATTGAAAAAGCCCAGGAGCCTTGATGCTTTAAAGGCTTGAAGACATTACAAAGTATGTATTGAGTAAACCAAAAAGCATGGATGACATGACAAATTTACAAAGAATGAATCAGAGATTTAGATTGCAGGATGACTGAGAAGAATGAAAAATATGCTGTTTGTGGATAACTTCACCCTTCACTGTCAAGTAAACAACTTACATGCATCACTGTCGAGTATCTACCACCAAATGTGATGTCAATTCTTCAGCCGAAGAATGTTATTAAACAAAATGGTGCTATGTCTTGAAAGCAAATTCAGTGCAAAATTGACATACTGTGTATTTGTGTTTCTGCCTGGGATAAAGTTGACGAAAAGTGATCGGCAACTGCTTCAATAATGCAGATTTACTGCTGTGAATGAAGCAATGTATGTGAAGTTTTGCATGCTTCTTCCTGTATTTGAGGAAGAAGAAGCAGCATGCAATAATAGGGGAGAAGTGTGTGTGTGTGTGTGTGTGTGTGTGTGTGTGTGTGTGTGTGTGTGTGTGTGTGTGTGTGTGTGTGTGAGAGAGAGAGAGAGAGAGAGAGAGAGAGAGAGAGAGAGAGAGAGAGAGAGAGAGAGAGATCACCCAAATGTACAGGAAAACTGAAACTTCAAAGATTATGCAGAAGTGGATGTGGATATTAATGTTTCAGGATATGCATGAGTGAAGAGGAACTCGTTGCAGATAGAATGGAATATTCTGAAATTTGTAGGTGAAGATGAAATGGCTTGTTCAACCTACTGTGGTTGAACAAGCCATTTCAGTGAAAGATGCTCATAAAGGATTATAACTGGTACATTGATTTTTTTCAACCACAGCTAACTGTGAAATTGAAATTATGGCTATCACACACACCTTTATAATTCTCTTTTTAAACATGCACTACCATTGAAATGGCATGTTTTGACGGATTATTTTAAAGCATGAAACAATTCTATTGATTATATCTTGATAAGTATGTAATAATAAGCCTATGTAGTGAAATTTACAATTTAATTGTAACTTTATAGCACTCTACAGCCAATGCAAAATTTACAATAATAATATTCTTGTTTAATACTGTAGTACATATTATAAATAAGATTATAATATATTGTATTAATAGAATTACATAAAATGTTTCAGCTTTTACTTGTTTAGTTGCTGATTTTATGAATGATCGATATAACATCATTCTGATGTAACAACTGTTTTTCTCATTCCCCTGGGGGGGAGGGCATTATATAGAGCTTTGACTGCATGTATGTGTCTATATATATATATATATATATATATACACACAGTAAACCCTCACTAATCCGGATTAATTGGGGGAGAGGTCATCCAGATTATTGCTTAATCTGGATTAGTGAAGCAAAAGATAGCCCTAAAAGACAAAAAAACTTAGAACACAAATAAATGGAAAAATTAATGATATTGGCAGTGCTGATAAAAACACTGATAGATGGATAAATTGTATTGTTTTTTTACATTTATCAGGTGGCATTGCAATTTCAATGCCACGATCGATACTTCTTTTGGCTTTTTTAATGTCTGGCTATTTGATACACTGCTTTTATTACTCCCCACATCAAATTTTAAAGCAAATGTCAGCTAAGGTAAAGAAAGCCAACATGAGAACGACGAGAAATGTCGGATAACTTATGCAGAAAATTAGTTTCCCTACACCGGACTCTAGTGCTGCTTGCTTGGTAAACAGATGGTAGGTATTATTGGTCTTGAGCCAAAATCAAGAAGGAGATATTCATTGACAGGTAGGTGTGGCAAACGATGAAATGATTGGTGGTGGGTGCGACAGACGACAAGCTACTGTGTAGTCATTGGTTGCCATTATAATGTGTATTTATGAGTAAAGAACAGTACATAATAGTTTTGTGATGAACAGTAAACAGGTAATAGCAGCGATGAATCTTTTAAAGATGGAAGAAATTTGTAAGGAAAATAAAACGTTGGTTGATTTTTTGATGAAAACTAAATTAATAAAAGTTTCGTTCTGTTCATTTTTATTTATTTATTATTTTTTTTTTTCTCATTATTAAAAGCAGATTTTTTGGAGTTCATGAGTGTTTTTCACTATATTGTTGATTTAGGTTTTGTTTATGAAAAAAATCGAAAAGGTTTCTTTATTTTTCATTATATTTTGTTACCTGACCTTAGGCGCATTATAGCCATAGTAGTTTATGCCCCAATAAACTCCCATAACAACAAAAGTAACCTGACCTTAAACGGTAGGTTAGGAAATAATAGGAAAAGATAGTTAAAGTAGCGGGTTTTCTTTTTCATTCCACTTTTTAATTCTTTAGAACACATAATTATGTAAAATATGTTGACCTATGTACATATCAGGGGCTCACATCTAGTATGGGCTTGGCACAATCAGAGTCCTGAGCTGGATATCATCATTCTTCTCTTTCTTGGTGAGTCCCTTTTACTTGACTTTCTCTCTCTCTCTCTCAGGTTAACTCAAATTTTTTTTTTTTTTTTGCTGGTGCAGCCTCAGGCTTCCTTCCACCATATTGCTGTATTAATAATAATAATAATAATAATAATAATAATAATAATAATAATAATAATAATGTATACATGTCCGACTCAGAGACAACAATGATACTGAACAACACGCAAGACAATGTAATGTATGTTCCATCTCTCTCTGCTCAGTTAATTAGCATGCAGTCAGAGTTGCTCATTTGCCTTCCTAAATTCCACGTGTCTTTCAAAGTACTCAACTGTGAACAGAATTTTTCATATTTTGATCTGAATTATTCAACATCTGGATTGACTGTAACCAGGTTAGGGAGGGTTTACTGTATATATATATATATATATATATATATATATAGTGGATTCCGGTTATTTGGGCCACCGGTTAATCGGGGCAGCCGTTTATTTGGGGCAAATCTTAAAAAACAGAAACCAATCGAGAAAATAGCCACGGTTTACTTCGCTTAATTGGGACAGCATGCTGCTTAACCCGGGCAGTAGACCACAGCACTGGAGATTACCCTACAATTGTCTCCAACGGTACCACGTGGTTTGGTCAGATTTCTGGAGGTCACAACCATGAAACAATGAAAATAATTAGCGATCACCTGCTTATTGGGCTTTTTTGTTAGTGCAATCTATCATAAACAGATAGTAAACTTGATCTTATTGAATTTGTGATAATACCGACAGCTGGAATTCTGTGGGTTATTATGGTGAAATGTGTTTACACTTCCATGGAATCTTCAATCATATAAAAAAATTAATTTTCAGAATCTTCTCTTCATTCCTATTTTTAAAGCTTCGTAACTCATTACTCCATTCTCACTTGAGCGTATTGTGTTACTTGCAATTTGTGTGCGCTGTGTTCTTTGTTTTATCTTTGCTTATCTTTTTACTGTTTTAAATTTTAACCCCCACCCACAAATGTCAGTGAACAGAAATGTCAACTAGCTCGTATGTACATATTACAGTATGTATTAATTATTCCGATTATCACGTATATTCTTCCGATTTTCACGTATCATTTAATTTTTTAATTGGTAAGGTAATAAAGAGTAAATTTGTGCTTAATATATCTTTGCTTTTATAGCTTGTGGATAACATTCCTCCTATTTTCGCTAATTAGAAAGTAGCAGTAGTAGTAATAGTGGCATGTGATGCAAGTTGAACCAATTTTAAAGGGGGGGGTACATTGTATTTTTAACTATTTACGTGAAACTTCAGATAATTGGGACAGCCGCTTAATCGGGCCAAAATGCACTTGCTCGTATTGTGTTACTTGCAATTTGTGTGTGCTGTGTTCTTTGTTTTATCTTTGCTTATCTTTTTACTGTTTTAAATTTTAACCCCCACCCACAAATGTCAGTGAACAGAAATGTCAACTAGCTTGTATGTACATATTACAGTACAGTACGTATTAATTATTACGATTATCACGTATATTCTTCTGATTTTCACGTACCATTTAATTTTTTAATTGGTAGGGTAATAAAGAGTAAATTTGTGCGGTTATTTGGGACACTAGTAAATCCAGTTATTTGGGACACTAGTCCCGATGTATAACCGAATGGACTGTATATATATTTTTCAGTAACCTAAACTTCATAGTATAATTGGTGCATAGTTTAATTCATAGTATAATTGGTGCATTGGGATATAACTTTAGTGTAGTATTTTTAATTATATTGGAATTTAATCGAAATCATGCCTCAGACCAGAGCAATAAAGGAAAAAAAGCTAAAGGTAGTATTTTAGGATTAGCATTAGT
Source organism: Mastigoproctus giganteus (assembly GCF_048544385.1). Taxonomy (NCBI): domain Eukaryota; kingdom Metazoa; phylum Arthropoda; class Arachnida; order Uropygi; family Thelyphonidae; genus Mastigoproctus; species Mastigoproctus giganteus. The sequence continues at coordinate 153,863,137 of NC_143585.1, forward strand.
TGAAGCATACAATGCAAGAAGGCAAGCTTATGCAGCATCAGCCAAAAAAAAAACCCTCTTATTTCGCCCATTCATTCACTCCAAATTCCTGTCTAGCTCAAAGTGGTGCCTCCGTAGCCAGGTGGGCAGGAGCAGCAGTGCGTACCACACGCTTCTTGATTAGACCGGGGTTTGAGCCCGTGACCACCAAATACGGAGGATGCGGAAAGGTCAGGGAATGACCACTGCATATCCCCGGAGCAATATGGCCTTAGTTGCTAATGGTCCTAAAAACCAAACAACAAACAAACAGCTCAAAGTGGGAGTACTGTGGCTTGGGGGAGAACTAAGGGAAGTGGTTGTCCTCTGAATCACAGCCATTTTAAATGTACTGCTTGTTCGATGTTTGTAGAGCCATCAGGAACAGTATGCCAAGGGGGATGGATGTCTTTGTGTGTGTGCTTGGTGTAAGGAGTGTGAGGATGTCGGGGTGGATGTGCTCGAAGGATTTCGATTGGGAGCCATCAAGCTCTCATCAGCTATCAATATCAATGTCATAGGATTAACATTAGCAGAGGCATATGATGCAAGAAAGCAAGCTTATCAGCTGAAAAAAAAAAAAAAAAAACCTTCCCATTTCACCCATCCGTTCAATACAAATGCTTGTCTAGTTCTGCCTTGAACTTATTTAAGTTTTTGACCTCCATTATGACAGATAGAAGTGTGTTCCAACTATCAACCACCCGCTGGGTAAAGGTCAATTTCCGCACATCTATGCTACAATTGTCTTTCCTCAGTTTGAATTTATGTCTGCTCAACTGCATACTCTGAGCAAGAGGAAGAATCCCATCAGCATTGAGCTGGCTCAAACCATTCAAGGCCGTATACACCTCAATTAGATCACCTTGCAGGTACCTAGTCTCCAGATGCTGCAGTTTGCAGAAGTTTAGTCTTTCTTGGAAACAGCAACCCTTTGTTCCACTCACCAATCTCCTTGCCCTTCTCTGTACTTGTTCCAGCAGCTCTATATCTGCTTGTAGGTCTTGTAATTGTTGGTACAATTACAGGACCTACAAGCAGAACCTGGTATCTGTAATCTTTATATGCCAGGCAGTGAAATAGCATGTGTTTCCATGACTCTGGCTGTTGGCAGTAGTGGCAGTTTGGAGTCACTGCTATTCCCAATTTGTATAGCTTCTCATTTAGGCTTCCATGCCCAGTCAGCAGGAAGGTGGCCTGGAGACTGGGTGAAAACCATGCAGAATTGGGATTTTTTTTTACCGTGGGAAAAGGACTCTTGTATGTCCTAATGGAGTGGTCTCACAGCTGGTCTGCCAAGGTTGCTCTGTAAGTCTGTACCTAATTTTCTGAAGTTGCTGTTTTAAAGGTGCCGTGGTGTCCAATTTAATGCCTGATATTGCAGTTGGAAGGGTACTCTTTTATCTGTACTTCAGATAGTTATAGATGAACCCCGAGTGAATAGGAAGTTTTCCTTTTTGGACCTGCAGGGCTGGGATAGATCCTGTCCTGCAGGCTCTTGATATTACTAATAGTATGGCCCTTTGTGCATAGTTAAGCTGTTTGATGAAGGTATACTTGTCAGCCCTCCACCCCTATTCCCAAGCAGCATAGGTCATTATGGGCAGAAAGATTGCATGTAGTATAGGGTTCTAGGTTTTAAACCCCATTCCTTCTTTGCCATTCTCCCAATTAGTCCTGAGTACTTTTTAATTTTCTCTTTGAGTTGTTTGTCATGATGAGTAAAGGAGAGTTTGTCGTCTATAATGGCACTGAGGTAATTGCAGTCGATTGCTAATTTTATTTTTTCTTCATTCTATTTTATGAGAGAAGGTCTATTTCTGTCTAGTTTATTTATTTATTTATTTTTTTTTTGGTAGTTGTTGGCACATCGGCTTCTGTGGCCATAATGCACCTCCCAATTTTTGCAGTACTTTGATCCAAGCCCGAGGCGGGATTCGAACCTGCGACCTTTGGGTTGCCAGGCAGGCACTTGACTCACCCGGCTAGCCCGGTCGGCATTTCTGTCTAGTGAGCATTTTAGTAGTATCTGAGTTGTTTTCTTGGATAATACTGTTAGTTTGTGATTTTGTGTCCACATAGCAAGGTCTTGTAGTAAGTACCTGATTTGGCTTCATTTTCAAGTTGCACCTAGAGTTTCCTTTAATTATTATTGCCAGATCATCAGCATATGTGGCAAATTTAACATTGGGATACTTCCTGGCCAGCCAGCTGTCATAAACTATAATCCAGAATGTCATGCCCAATATGGATCCCCGAATACACCCCCTTATGACTTTGCAGATTACCTTCCTATATTTTGTTTGTACTATGACCTCTCTGTCCTCAAAGTTTATAGAAAGTTTCAGATACCCCAGCCTGCCGGGATCTCTACAGGACACTTTGCCACCATAAGGCAGAGTGTCCTGTAGAGACAATTGTCAAAGGCCCCCTTAAAATCCACAAAGGGGCCGAGGAGGTATCAGCTTTCTGTTGTGGATCTTGTGTTAATAACCTCAGCAATTGCGTCCTCTGCACTCCTTTGTAGCGCCTCCGTAGCCAGGTGGGAAGGAGCAACAGTGCGTAGCACACGCTCCATATTTGGTGGTGACGGGCGTGTTCCCGTCACCACCAAATACGGAGGACGCAGAAAGGTCAGGGAATGACCACCGCATATTCCCGGAGCAATATGGCCTTAGTTGCTAATGCTCCTAAAAACCAAAACAACAACAACTGCACTCCTTCCCTTTGTTAATCCATCTGGTTCCGAGCTTCCAGACCTTTATCCTAGTAGCTTCGGGAGTTTCTTTGATTTTGACATTAAAAATTATTTCAATATTTGTTATCATGCAAAAAGTAAAATTGCGTTACCAGGTTAAGCCTTTTCTTGATAATTGTATGAATGTGCTGAAGAATTTAAAATCAGCATGCCCCTCTCAATGTCCAGTTATTGAACTGCATGCTCTTCGCCTTTTAGGGGTTTCCCTCTCTCTCTCTCTCTCTCTCTCTCTCTCTCTCTCTCTCTCTCTCTCTTGTTCATTCACTTGCTTACTTTGTGTCAGGGTAGTGTCTGATTGTGTGGGTTTTTCAACTGACATTTGCTCATCATCAACTAAAAATAATAAGGGAGATAATATATGAATAAGATAAGATAAAAAAAACATGTTAATTTCTGCTGAGGGCGTTTATTTAACCAATTAATTAAAAATATATGTTTTTAATTTGAAAACTGGATTTTTCACAGTCATATTCATAAAATATTGAAAATAAAGTGATTTATTTTCCCTATAAAAAAGCAAGGTGGCATTTTATAATTGATTCTTCAATAAAAAAAAAAAACCACGTCTGTACTCTATATGTATACAAAAAATGTTTTTTTGTGAAAACATCTTTGACAACTATCAGAACCATTTTAAAATTGAACGGTTAAAACCAAAGTTATGAATGATGTAATGCTTTATGCTCATTCCCACTACTTTACCAAATAAACATCAGTAACATTAGCATCGTACTTCAGTCCAAACTATTTAGTATGAATGATGTGGTGTTTTATGCCCACATCTGCTACTTACTCTACTGAATCAATGTTTGGAAGAGGTTAGCGAAATCCAAGCCAATAGCCTAATTACCCATTTGATTGTAGCCATTTGTTCAACAGTATGTTGCAACAATACAAGTATTTGTATTGTTGCAATCTGCATTTTTGTTACATTCCACTATTAGGTGCCGGTATAGATGTTTTCACATCAATAATTTTGTGGTTAGAGAAAGGGACTGAATGCCACACTGCTATAGCTGAGTGTTCATTGATGCCAAAGTCAAATGCACAGCATTGTCACAGTGTGCAGTTGGTACATTTCTCTGGGATTACTGCCACTCATATGCAGTACTTTGCATTTATCAATGTTAAACTTCAGTTGCTACTTCTCAGTCCATCTGCTCAACTTTAGATCCTTTTGCAGTAGCATACTGTCATTACTGTTATTAACAACCCTGCCAACCTTCGTGTCATCTGCAAACTTGGACATTAAGCCTGATATACCTTCATCAGTATTATTGATAAATATTCAAAGCAACAATGGACTCCACTAATAACATTGGTCCATGGAGAGCAGTGTCCATTGATCACCACTCTCTGCCTTTTCCCACTCAACCATCCTTTTATCCATTGTATCAACGTTCCCTTAGTGCAGCAGTTCCCAACCTTTTTTGACTTGCGAACCCCTTTCAACACAATATTTTAAATGCAAATCACTAAGCCTATATTCTCTGAAATCATATAATATTTCTGAATTTTTATTATAAAATATTTCCAGTACTACGTTTGTATAAGCGACATTGTGTAATAATAAAAATTATTATTATCAGGCTGCCGTAGCCTAGTGGTCAGGCGCACGGGTGCATAAGTACACATGCCTTGAGTGACCGGGGTTCAAACCCGTGACTGCTGAATATCTTGTGAACTCCTCTGACCGTTTGGTCGCCCCGGAGTATAAACAGGAAAAATAATAAAAATAATAAATAATTTTATTAAGAAGAAGAAATCTTTATTGTACAATAAAGATACAATATATGCCCGTGACAGCTAGGGGCTTGTTATGGGGTAATATTAAAACATGTATGACAAATAGATGAGAATTAAACCCTGACATTAAATTAAATTAAAATGACCTTAAATGAAATTTAAAATTATTATATTAAAAATTATATTTAAATTAAATTAAAATATATTATTTATACTTGTAGAGCAGTTATTAATCAGTCCAAACTAGATTTCAAACACGCTGAGTAGAAAACTTGCTTCTTCCCCTAATGGTAGCCGAACATTCTGGTCTCTTGCCAAAGCTATTGGCTGCAATTTTGCCCATCTCTGTTCCCACCTCTGCCAAAACCAGATGGTACTGTTGTCACATCAGCCAAAGATAAAGCTCACCTGCTATCATCCTGTTTTTCTTTCAACTCGTGTATTAATGATCTTGGTAAACCACCTCCTACCATTCCCAGTATGTTCCATTGAGTGATTCCTGTGGTCTTTCATCAAAAGGATGTTAGAAGGATTTTGAACAATCTTGATGCTAAGAAAGCTCCAGGTCAGATGGTATTTCTCCACTTGTTCTCAAAACCTTTGGTCCTGAATTTACTCCTGTTCTGTGTCACCTTTTTTCAATTCCAAAGGTATTTTTATTTCTGCTTGGAAATTTGCTCATCTCTGACCAGTTCTTAAAGAGGGCGACAAATCCCTGTCATCCAATTTTGCTGTTGATAGCACATTGCATTCCACCTTCCAGTTTGAGAAACTTGTTGAAAAAGTGGGAAATTTTTGAAGCCAATTCAGAAGAACAGTGCCCATGGAAGTATCTATAAAAAAGGCATGCAGCAGAAACAGAACATCTGTGAAACAGAGAGTGGAGAGACTCTGTTAGAGATGAGTCATCATTTCAAGTAACTGCCCTCTTTTGAATGGAATTTAGAAGCCTGAGAGAGGTTTTAACGGCACTGCCCCAGATGTGGGAACAATATTCCATAGTATGTCAGATTTGTGATTTAGCATTAGCATTAATTGAGGCATATGTTGCAAGAAAGCAAACTTATACAGCTTCAGGCAAAAAAAACAAAACTTCCCATTTCACCCGTCCAGTAACTCTAAATGTTTGTCTAGTTCAGCTTTAAATTTATTTATGCTATCAACTTCCAAATTTGTACATAGTGAACAGCTATTTGGAAGAAAAGTAATGCTGAGAGTGAAAAAGAAAACCCAATTTTTTAGATGTAGAGGAAGCAATATTTGTAAGGTGCTTATGCTAAGAGAGATTTAGAAGTCAGGGTAATCTCCAATAGAGATATATGACTTGCATCGAAATCAGGGTGTCATCAAAGATTAGCACAAGAGCAGAAGAATCTTTATTGAATGATATAAGACAAGATTGAGTTTTAGAAGGAGTTAAATCAACTAAGTTATCTTTGTTCCACTGGAAGGTTACCTAGCAATCAGCATTTAAGGAATTGGTAGCGGATATTTGAGAGGTTGAAGCTGTTTGTGCAGGACAAGGTTTCTCAAACTGGAATGCAATGTGCTATCATTAGCAAAACATCAATAGAAGAAGCTCAGTAATATACAAAAGGAAAAGAGTGGAAGAAAGAACCGAACCTTGGGAACAGTAATGTTAGTGGAGAAGTTAGAAGACAGAGAGCCATCTACCATTACTGGCAGTGAGCAGTCAAAGTGAAAACTGGATAACTAATAGATGCTTTCTTGTATCATTTGTCATTGTTAATGCTAATGCTAATTACAGAAACAGTTGGCACACTATTAGATGGAAGCTTATTTAGAAGACTTTTATGTCAAACATGATAAAAAGTCTTCAAAATATAAAGAGCAACTGCTCGAGTTTCACCCAACTTTTCCCTTGAATTTATCCATTTGTGTAACTAATCCAAAATATCACCAGTGGATCGACACCGATGGAATCCATACTGGAGATTATTATACTGGAGAACAGTTGGTAGGTAATTTATTTCTTCATTACTTTAGAAAGAGTAGAATTAGAGGCAATGGGACAATAATTGGATGGGAGGGATTTGTCAACCTTTTTAGGTACTGGCTGGAAATGAGGAAAAACATCTTTGGAATAACAAAGTGAAAAAAGGAAACAAAAAACAGAAGTTAGCTCAGGTTGTTGTTGTTGTTGTTGTTGTTGTGGGAGTTTCTGTCTCAAGAGCTACATAGGCCATATTACGCCTATCAAAGTAAGTGAGGGTACATGTGATAACTGCTCTAGCAGCAATTAGAATCGATCATATATTTTAATTCATTTCAAGTAAGTGAAAAATTCAGAGAGTTCTGCATCATTACCTATGATGCTGCTGAATGGCAAGGGGTTTGAGATGGAGCTGAAAGTAGACTGTCGGGCAGTGTTGAACAAGGTACATTCAATCAGTATGTGCTTTACTGATAATGGTTGCAAACAGTGCATGCACTGAGGAGGATCATTTCCTGTAAGCAAAAACAGATGAGTGAGGCCGATTCAAGTTCAGTAGAAAAGAAGTGGGTGCACTTCTTTTTTTCTATTTTTGCGGAAGCCAGATGACGATAATTGTGGTTCAGAATTGAGTTGAAATAGCTTATTCTGGGTTTGCTTTTTCCACAGAAGTGTCCATTATTCTATACATATTTTCTGTATGTTGTGTTTATAATTGGGATATGGGACCAGATAATTTGATATGGCTGTGTTGTTGGAAGGATGCTTTGCAGCGTCATCAGCACATTCATTTCCAGGAATACCATTGTGACCTGGGATCCAGGAGAAGATAACTGTTTGATGTTGTTATGGAGATGTACCAGCTTATGTCGTATTAGCTTTACCAAAGGATTGTAAGTTGAAGTATTCTTGAGAGCTAACAGAGCACTTTTTTAATCTGTGTATACTATACTTTTATTGATTGACAATATTTTCCAGGGCAAGCTTAATTGCATAGAGCTCAGCAGTATAGCTGCTGCATTCAGCTGGAAGTGAAATAGGAACAATTGAATTAGGGAAGACAGCAGCTGCATCCACTTTATTTCCAGACTTTGAACCGTCAGTATAGATCTTAGAAAATTGGGAGTAATTATCTGCATGAACAAGATGTAGTTGTCTAATGTTAATATCTGCTATAGCATCTTTTCCCCATTTTTCAAAAAAATCATCATAAGCAGGAGTTAAGGTAATCCACAGGGGATCCGAATCTTTTTAAATCTTTGATGATATTGTGAAAGTTAAAATTCCAGTATTTTGATAGGTTCTGTAATCTGATACCAGTTCGTCTGATTGTTCTCTGTTTGTTTCTATTATTATTATTATTATCAGCTATAAGGTGCAAGGAAGCCTGAGGCTTATCCCGCACCAGCCAAAAAAAAAATTCCTGAGTTACCCTGAGAGAGAGAGAGAGAGAGAGAGAGAGAGAGAGAGAGAGAGAGAGAGAGAGAGAGAGAGAGTCAGTCAAAAGTGGAAGGGAATCACCAAGAAGAGAAGAATGATGATATCCAGCTCAGGACCCTGGGTGTGCCAAGCCCATACTCACCAGATGTGAGCCCCTGGGAGTATAGCGTGTTGTCCATTGCAGATCATACAGTAGTGGCCAAATAGGATGAATGGAGAAGGTTTTAATTTTAGCTGAGTAATTCAATAATAATATCTTTCTTCTGATACTGAGTGGAGGTTCGTGAACCTCAACATACAGACTTTGAACTGGTGATGTTCTCTATGCACCTAGGGCAATCCAAAGAGCAGAGTGTTGGATGGTGCAAGGTGGGCTAAGGTGTTCTCCCTAGCTGAGTCGTAAACAGTGCTTCATAGTCTAGCCGGGATCTAACTAGAGACCTATAAAAGTGGAGCAGTGTATAATGGTCTGCACCCTAGGAGTATATTCATTTTCATAAGATTAGTAGTTTGTAGGTGCTTGACGTGCCCTTGGAAATTCAGCTTCTTATCAAAAATTGTCCCAAGAGACGAATACTGTTCGTGATTGGAAGAGGATGATTGTCCAAATGTTGCTCAGGATCTGGATGGATTTTTCGTTTATTGCAGAAGTGGATGGTTGTAGATTTGTGGTTTGATAGTCTGTATCCATTTCACATCATCCATAGTTGAATATTATTTATTGATATTTGTAATTGCCTCTCAATGTAATCTATATTCTGGTAATGACAGGATACTGTAAGATCATCAGCGTAGAGATATGAGTCTACAGTGTTTGGAATGCTGTTTGTAATATTGTTAATTCGTATAGCAAATAGATTAGCACTGAGGACAGAGCCTTGTGGGACTCCTTCTTGTATGTATGTTTGAGACAGAGTCTGTCAGTATCAGACTTATTATTATTATTATTAGCCATATGGTGCAAGGAAGCCTGAGGCTTATGCTGCACCAGCCATAAAAAATTCCCGAGTTACCCTGAAAGAGAGAGAGAGAGAGAGAGAGAGAGAGAGAGAGAGAGAGAGAGAGAGAGAGAGAGAGAGAGAGAGAGAGAGAAAAGTAGAAAGGAATCATCAAGAAAAAGAAGAATGATGATGTCCAGCTCGGGACCCTGGGTGTGCCAAGCCCACACTCACCAGATGTGAGCCCCTGGGGTTATTGGAAAGATCTGTGGCAAATGAAGTTTTGAATAAAATATGCTAAATGGCCTCTCATATCAATGAATGGAAATCCCTTAGAATTCCATAGTGCCATGTTGTGTCGAAAGCTTTTTCTATATCACGACACACACCATGACGAGATGTTGATTTCTGATAAATGTTTCTTATGTTTGATTTGGCCTTTACCATGATATCTAAGGATGATCCATTCTTCCGAAAGCCAAATTGATTATTGGTGATTAGGTTTCTGGACTCAAAGAATCATGTTAATCGATGGCGCACCATTTTTTCTAAAGTTTTACTCAAGCAGCTGGTTAGAGTGATTGGTCTATAGTTGTTGGGCGTTGAATGATCTTTTCTAGGTTTTGGGATAGCTATTACATATGAATGTTGCCATTAGCCTTTTGCCTGATGTATCGTGCTTTTGCACTAATTCTCTCATAATTAATAAGGTTGGCAGTGGTAGGATATTTTCAGAATAAGTTCCATGCTGCATTCTTTTCTCTTTTCACCTTGTTACAATCATCATTCCACCAGTGATTGGTATGTCTATGATTTCTTAATTGAGACTGCAGGATGGCAAGTTTTGCAGCTGACAGTATCTGCATTGTGATATGCTCAGTAACGGTATTGATAGGAGATGATGTGCTCATCAAAAGATCATTATTTCTATATTTTGTCCAGTCTGCTTTACAAAATTTCCATTTCATATGTGTATCAGTTGTTTTGGAGATGGTGGTTTGAATTTTACATATGACTGGATAATGATCGCTGTTAAGAGGATTGTCAAGTGATGTCCACTTGACACTTGGGAAGAGGATTGGAGAGCAGATCAAGAGGTCAATTGCAGAGGTTGTTCCAGAAGGAAAATGAATGTAAGTGGGTAAGCCTGTGTTCAGTACTGTTAAATTCTATCTGTCTAGTAGCATTTCAATGAGTTCTCCGCATCCATCTGAGACGGGAGATCACCATAGTGGATGGTGCCCATTAAAATCTCCTAATAAGCATACTGGTGACAGTAGTTGCAAAGCAAGGTTTTCCAGTTCATGAATTGTACATGGATGATTGGGTGGAAGGTATATGGAAACGAGCATTATAGCAATGCCAATCATTATGCGAGCCGCAACAGCTTCTAAGGAGGTTTGGGGAGGAATTTTCTTACAAGGAACTCTGGAGTCTCTGAGTATGGCTACTCCTCCATGAGCACTGTTTATCCTGTCTTGCCGAAATAGAGTGTAATATTTAACTGGTACGGATACTTGAGATGTTAGGTTTGTCTCTTGTAGGCAGATGCCCACTGGATGATAATGGTCATTTAATTCATATGTATCATCTATGTTGCTGTGAAAGCCTCTGCATTTCCATTGAACTATGTTGTTCATTGTGTAGGTTTGGAATTAGAAGTTGAATCTGTCTGCTTTTTAAGGTTGCTCTGCTTGTGACGGTCAATTTTTATTTTTTCCTTTTTTGGGAAGGATGGACGTGTGTTCATGTCATCTTCTGATGATCTAGAATTGGGTCATCATAAGTATTTTTCTCTGCAATGTCCATATCTGTAGTATCAGATGACTTCTTTTGATTATTAACTGAAATTTTTGTTTGATTAGGCATAACTGGAGCTGATTTGGCTGTAGGTGGTATTGAGATTGGGGTATTGTTTATCATATTTACTTTTTTGTTGACTGTGTTACAAATAATAACAATGATTGAGCCCATTCAGAGATTAACATTGGTGGAACTGTTGTATCTGTTTGAGTTGAAACTGTATGGTATCTTTTGGATGCCTTGGCATATGTGCATTTAGGCATGTTTTGTATAGGATGCTTTCTCGCTTCAGGGTATGTGAAGCGAGAAATTTCTGGATTTTTTTTCTCCAGTTTCCATTGCTCACAGGATTTGGAAAAGCCTAGATGGTTGCCTTTGCAGTTTGCACATCGTGATGATTCCGTGATGCAATCGGTATTGACATGTTCCTTTGATCCGCAATTTGAGCAAACTGAACCTCCTTGGCAGACAGTTTGGGAATGCCCTAACTTCTGACTCTTGTAGCACCGAATAGGGTTGGGGATATAAGGACGGATGCGGCAGTTTAGGTATCCTGCTTTTACTGATGAAGGAAGGTTCGGTGTAGAAAAAGTAAGAATGATGCTACAAGCGGAAACAAATTCTCCATCTTTCTTTAGCATTATTCGTCTTGCTTCAGTAACTTTCTGGTCTTGGAGTTCTTGAACAATCTCTTCTTCCTTGACGTTCAATAGATCCCATTCAAAATTGACGCCATTGGAGGTATTAAGGGTAGCATGTGGAGATACCTTATTAGGAACTCCACCAAATGATGTAAGTTTGAGGAGAGTCTCAGAATGTTTACGGTTGATAGTTTCAACTAATAGGTCACCAGATTTGAGACTTCGTACCATTTTTGGTGATCCGGCTACACTTTCTAAGCGTTTTTATATATAGAAAGGAGACAGTGTACCTAATGACCGATTCATTAGAGAATGCAGTATGAGGAAAGATGGATATTCCATTTGAGGTACATCTGTTTTCATCCTCTTCCGGGTTTGGTTGTCACAATCACTTTGCTGTAAATCCATGATTGCAGGATTTGCAGTCTTGAGAGGAGGGAAATTTTCGTTTTCCATGCTTGCTTCTTTTAGTCCTGGAAGGATAACTTTTCCTTCCAGGTTTCCGGCTCCACCACGGGGAGGCAGGAGCAGTGCTATGAGGTGACCAAGCGGCTGTTACTTGTGTTAGTGAGAGAAGAAAAAGAAACAGAAAGGTGACTTTCCTTTCTGGGCCTTTGCCTACTACTTGTAGTGCAAAAGATCTACTCCAATAGAAAAATGAGGAAAACAGTATTTAGAACGAAACAGAATCTATATCTGGCAAAAGCTCTTTAGAAGGATTGCTTTAACGAACGCGCTGAAATCGCTTGGCCACGGAATGCTTGGCATCTGGGGCCAGTTAGATCAGGAACACTGGTTTTGAGAACAAGTGGAGAAATACCATCAGGACCTGGAACTTTCTCAGCATTAAGTTTTTTCAAAATCCTTCATCTTTTCACGGAAGAACACAGGAAGCAGTTAGTGGAGTGTACTGAATGGTAGGAAGTGGTTTACCAAGATCATAAATATAAGTGTTAGAAGAAAATTAGGATGCTAGAAAGTCAGCTTTATCTTTGGCTGAAGTGGCAATAGATCATCTTGTTTTGGCAGAGGTAGGAATAGAGATGAGCAATAGTTGCAGCCAATAATAGCTTTGGCAAGAGACCAGAATGTTCAACTACCATTTGGACAAGAAGCAAGTTTTCTACTCTTAGCCTGTTCAAAATTTAGTTTGGACTAATTAATAACTGCTTTACAATTGCTGCAAGCTTTCTGTCATTATATATATTTAGTTTTCAGAAAAGGTTTTGGTACTGTGAACATAAGACTGCTATATGAATTGGAGCAGTGTGTTATTAGTAGCAATTTAATGCTATGGATAAAGAGGTGGTTGAGTGGGGGAAGATAGAAATTGGTTATCAATAGGCAATGACTGATATTATTAGTGGAGGCTTTACCCCCCCCCCCCCAGGGTTCATTGCTAGGCCCATTATTGATTTTCAGTTGTTTCATTAATAACATTGTTGAGGCCATATCAAGCTTAATATCTAAGTTTTCAGATGATACAAAAGTTGGCAGGATGATTAATGATGTTAATTAAGTATGCTGCTGCAAACATGATCTAGAGAAATTAGGCAGGGTGGTTAATAACAGCAATCACAGTATCCTACCACAAAAAAGAGCTAGAAAAAATAGGCAGATGGACCGAGAAGTGGCAATTGCAGTTTAACAAATGCAAGGTATTGCCTGTGGGTAACATGTGGTACAACACTGAGGACAGAGGAGAATGAGAAAGACATGGGAGTAATTGTACTGTCAGAGATGAAGTTCTCTGATTGCTGCAGAGAGGCTGCCAGTACAGCTCATGATTTTGTCAGTGGTATAATGGAATTTTGTCAGCAACAATAAGTAGGTGATTATCCTGTTGTATAGAGTTATTGTTGTGATAAGTAGATGATTATCCTGTTGTATAGAGTTATTGTTGTGATAAGCAGGTGATTATCCTGCTGCATATAATTGTTAGGCCACATCTTGAATACTGGATACAGGTCTGGATTGTTGGAATAAACTTCCGTCTTGTGCTGCAGAAGTGGGTAATTTGAATAAATTTTAGTAAGAGCTATGCAAATTATATTATTGGGGTTGAACAGGTGAAGTGGGAGATGTTTTTTTTCTGATGCTGTATAAGTTTACTGAGGAAAGAAAGAAGGAAAGAAAGAAAGAAAGATGTCAAGCTTTGAAAATGATACAGAATCATTACTTTCTGAAATACCTGGCTTAGATAACTTAGATAACTGGAGGCAGAGGATTGTGATAAATGGTTATTCCTGGGGAAACCCACTTCTTAACGTAAGAAGTGGGTTTCCCCTGGGATCATCAGTATTGGGACCACTGCTGTTTTTGATTTTCTTAAATGACATTGATGAAGGGACAGAAGGCATGATGTCTAAATTTGAAGCTGATGTAAAGATTGGTAGAGTAGTTAGTGATCACTGTCAAGCAAAGTTTCTTCAGAGTGACTTATATAGATTTCTGGGATGGTCAGAAAAGTGGCAGCTTTGCTTTAATCCGTCAAAGTGCAAGGTCTTACACCTGGGGAAGAGTAACCCCAAAATAACTTATACACTTGGTGGAGTTGAACAAAATCGGCAGTGGAAGAAGGGGACTTGGAAGCTACGATACAGTCAGTCATGAAGTTCTCCGACCATTGTAGATAGGTTGCAAGGAAGGCCCAAGGTGTGCTATCGATGATTTATCGAACATTTGCTAGTAGAGATAAGGACATCATAATCCCATTATGTAAGGCTATTGTTAGATAACACTTGAAATACTGTGTTCAAGTATGGAGACTGCACCTAAAAAAAAAAAAAAGATATTTAGCTTCTTGAAAGGGTCCAAAGATGGATAACTTGCTTTGTGAGATCAGCAAAATGATGTCCATGTTAGGAAAGACTTTGAATATGTGGATTGCACAGTTTGGAAACTCTGCAATCCACATGTTCAAAGAGGAGGCTTGATTGATGTGTTTAATTATATTAAACAAAGAGGAGGCTTGATTGATGTTATATTAGAGGAGGCTTGATTGATGTGTTTAAGACTCTGTGAGGCAAAAGTAAAACAAACGAGGACAAAATTTTTATGGTTATAAATGATTCTAGAATTAGGGACCATAAATTCAAATTATGTGTGGATTGCATAATGCAATAGTGGAATGCAACAAAAACAATATTAAGTTTTATTTTAGCCAGTGAGTTATAAATTACTGGAATAAGTTACATGGGTGTGGTAGAGGCTGACAGTTTGGGGGAATTCAATGGTCAGCTGGACCTTTGAATTAAAAAAAAAAAAAAAAAAAAAACCTATATAAAGAAAATAAAATATTTTCATCTAGGTGATTCAGATTAATTTAAATATTTATATAGACTTTTCAGACAGTTTATTTTTATGAATTGGATAGTCATAAATATTATTTTAATACATGGCAGATCCACACAAGGAACAAAATTTTTGCAGAAATAGTATCATTATTATAAAATATCATATTGTGAAACCCTTCACAAGTTGAATAAATAATGCTTCCCTTCACTTTTGAATAAATAATGCTTCCCTTCACTTTTGAATAAATAATGCTTCCCTTCACTTTTGAATAAATAATGCTTCCCTTCACTTTTGAATAAATAATGCTTCCCTTCACTTTTGAATAAATAATGCTTTCCCTGACAACAGAATCACTGACAATAACTAGTTCCTGTTGACAATAACTGACCAGCACGTTCTGTCTTGAAGATTGTCGCTGTATTGTCCAATGCACAAGAACTAGCTCTGGCATTGATTTGGACAAATAAGAGCTTGATAGTTTCCCCCATTTTAATTCCTTCGAGGACATGTACTCTTCAAACTCTCTTAAATGCCCATCAGAACACTGAGTTGGCACCTATTTCTTCACACTCACTGCACCTAGCACACACAAAGACATCCTCCTTGGCTGGATCATGTTCTGTAAATTATTACAAAACAAGGAAATTTAAATATTTTAGTTTTGATGCTGTTGTACATATTTTGTGTTCATATCTGTTGTTTGTGTCATTTGTTAACCTGTTATTTAGCAAACTGTTGTAAACTTCCCCTAGCTGGAAATTCAAAGGAGTAATTCCTTTAATTTTGCTTTCCAAACGAGTGTCACTTACAGGTTTTAATGTTAAATTTTCAACATGTTTTCTTAATATATCCCATCTGTATATAAAAGATGCATGAAATACACAAATTTCCTCAATGATATTAGAAAAAGTTACTGTCTTTTTAGTAATTTTAGCTGTGTCATTTACCACTAAATTTAAAATGTGGGCCAAATGTGGGTACAAAAATGGCATAGGGATTTATATTTAAAATTATTTTCTGGAGGTCTACATGTTTCTTGTGCATGCTTGCCCCACTCTCATAACCTGGCCCCTTATATAGTGAATATGTAAGTTAAGTGTGTATAATTCTTTAATTATAAAATTAAAAAGGCCTCCCATTGTATTAATTGGAAAAAAAAACCCAAAAAAATGTTTTTGTATTTTTACATCAGTGTCACTAAATGACAAAAACCTAATAACCATGATTATTTGTTCGACATGGCCAGCATTGTAATATAATAGAATAATATATATTTTTTTAATCAAACCCATTATCTCTCTTCTCTAATTCAATTCAATAAATAATTTTGTTTTGGAATTTATTACTTAATGAGGTACGTGACAATTATTGGTCTTTGATTTATGAATATGATTTGCAGTAGCACTATCAAATTTTGAAAGCATTTCAACAGACTTGAAAAAATTACCATTATGTTTTTCAAATAATGTATTTGATGTACCTCGAAATGCTAAACATTATGTAGCTACAAACTGAATAATGCCATATCATTCATTCTATTACAACATACGTTTTTTTTGTAACTCAAAAATATGTAATTGATCTTTATCAGTTGTGCAGTTTTCAGCTAACACCTTTTTAGATCAGAGAATTTTATGTAATTTTCCAAATGATTTTTAGTCTTTTTCATGTTTTGCTAATACAAAAGACAGTGGATTCCAATTACTGAAACTATTTGGATTGGCTAACTTCATATTTGTGTAACTAAATACTTTGCAACAAAAACAAAATATGCTATTTAATTTAACAGAATAAGTTGGCCATTTGTAAATAACTGTTTCTCCATTTGTTAATCAGCATTTATAATAATTGACTGAAAAATATTTTTCTGTTTGATCTCTTGGAAAATTAAATTTTTCATTTTGTACTGAGCTCTTTTCAATAATTATATTAATTGTTCCATTTGAAAGAACCTATGGCCAAATACCTGGATCACTGATATCATATGAAGTTGATTTGAATTCAATTTTTTCATCTTAGTTTTAATTTTTAGTTTCCATATTTCAATTGATTTTTGAATTGTACTTCGATATTGCTCTTTATATCTTGAGTTGTTGCATTATCATCAAGCTTTTTATCCATTACATCTTGTTGTCCATTCTTGATATCAATAGTTTTATTAATTGTATCTTTATTTTTGTTGATCTCTGTTACATCTTGAGGATTGCCAGCATTCTCTTTGGCTTAGGATTTGTCTATTCTGTTTTGGCTCAGACATTTAAAATGTTTTGCTACTATACCAAATAACTTATTTTCTTTATCTTTCTGAAGATTTCTTTTAGAATTTTGTGTTCCTGATATTTTACTGTCAGACCTAGGTCAGACCCTTTTACTGTCAGACATCTGTTAAAGTTAAATAAAAGGGTTTTCTAATGTCTAGAATATATATCAATGGGATTGGATGTTTGAATTGAAAATACAGGTAGCCTTTGTATAACGCGGTAGTTTGGTTCCTACAAAATCTTGTGTAATGCAAAACTGTGTTATACAGGACTAAGAACCAGTACAAAAAAGGTGGGTTACATTCCAAAAGCTAACAAAAATATACCATTTTTTTTTTTTTTTTATAACTATCAGAAACTTAATTTTTATAGTAGTAATAGCTTAATATTTTAACTTTATTTTTTTAATAGTTGTAACTTAAATATTAATAACTGAATAAATGTCTTACCTTACAAACTGTGATACTTATATGTGAGATAATGTACGTTCATTTAATTTTCTTCCTCTTCATCGCTGCTAAGCACAATCTCTTCTGCAGCATCTAGATTTCATGTGCCTTCTGCTCTCTTTAAAAGTCATGAACTGCACTCTTTGAAGTCACAATTATTTTTTATGGTCTGCAAAAAAAGTTGGGAGATCCCTAACCCAGGGATCTCCCAGCAAAATACCCCCACTTTAAATGTTACGTGAAAATTGGAAGAATATTTTCCAGTTAGCAAAATAAAAATAAATTTTCGCTTACATACATAGCTTAATTAATATGTACTGTAATATGTACATACTAATTGATATTTCTGTTCACTGACTTTTTTTTTTTTGGTTGTAAAATTTTTAAAACAGGAAAAATTATAAGCAATTAATAACAAAGAACACGGCATGCACAAGTTGCAACAAACATGATACGGAGTAATGAGTTTCTGAAAATTTATTTATGTTTTTTATACGATTGAATATTTCATGGAAGGGAAACACATTTCACCATAATAGCGTTAAAACCCACAGAATTCCAGCTATTGGTACTATAGAAAATTCAAGGAGATCGAGTTTACTACCTGTTTATAATAAATTGTGCTAACAGAAAAGCCCAATAAAACGGAAAGTGCAAATTGTTTTTATTGTTTTATGGGAGTGACCTACAGAAATGTGCTTTAGAAAAATATCACGAAGGCAATACAACTAGTGAGTCATCAGCAGGGATTCACAAAAAGGAATGGAATGGAAACATTGAAAATTACATCTAACATAATAGTAGGGTTTTCCCTACACCAAAGGTCAAAATTACCATGTTATGCGAGATTTCCAGCAATTCTCAAACCGTGTTAGAGCAAAACCTTGTAGAAGTACCATGTTGTGCAAGGATTTCCGCAATTTATCAATCGTGTTTGAGCGAAACCGTGTTGTGGAAGTACCGTTTTATATAGGGGTTGCTTGTATAGCAATGTAAAGTATTAATAATGAATATAGATTCAATTTTAGGGTAAAGGAACCCTGTGAGCTTCACAAACTTTTAATTCTGCTGTAAACTGCATAGTAAATAAATACAAAATTAACAATTATCTTAATCAGTGAAATGATTTATTCTGTTTGTAGTTGAATATTGAATTGTATCAAAGAACAGTTCTTTCTATCCATCTTCCATTCATTTTTTTATTCTTTCTATCTATCTTCCATTAATTTTTTCATTCTTTCTATCTATCTTCCATTCATTTTTTCATTCTTTCTATCCTTCTCCTAGTTTTGGCATTTTGTTTAATTTATACCTCCATCTACCTGCTTTTCAATAGTTTTTTTACTTCCCTAGATCAATCTATGTTGAATGTCAAGGTGAAGTATGTTACATATACACAAAGGATAACACACAAACACTTATCGCTGCATACCTAAAATTTGGTATACAGGAAAGGAAAAATGGTTATAAAGGATTCTCAGTATCTGTAATGATCAATATGTGCTATGGCAAAATGAATTTTGAGGTTATGAATTTTCTTAGTGATTGGGAGCTCTCTCTCTCTCTTTTGAGGTTATATAACAAATAATAGAATTTAGGATTATATAAAATATAACAAAAATTAAGAAATTTAGAATTTATATGATGATCATTGTACAAATTGATCATCATTAACCTGGGAGAGAATGAAAGTTATAAAGTTAAAATCTAAAGCAAGAAAATTAAAGCAACTAAAACTAAAGTTAAAAACTAAAGCATTCTTAGGATATGAAGTTAAAAGCTAAAGTATTCTTAGAATATAAAGTTATAAACATAGATTTATCTAGATAGTTAAGTTAAAGAAATATAAAGTTAAAAAATAAAGCAATATGAAGTCAAAAACTAAAGCATTCTTGCTTTAGTTTTTAACTTTATATTCTTCCTTCCCTGTCAGGTCAATGGTGATCAATGTATGTTATACATTATATAAATTTGAAATTTCTTAATTTCTATTATATTTTATATAATCCTAAATGCTATTATTTGTTATATGAACCTTCAGATAATTAAATAGGGTTGGCGTCCATAATAACTGATCTAGTGATTTGTGGCAGTGGCATGTCATTCCCATCCACAACTTCATTTTCTTCATTTTATCTGTTAAATGGGCTTCCCATCCATGTTAATTTGGTAGCATTAACCAATTGTAGGTTGAAATGAGGCCTTTGCTTATTCTCTGATTATTTGAAATAAAATAATATTTTAGAAAATTGTAATGTTTCATAGTTGGCCTCATTGATTGCTTTGCATTTTTAACACACATCATTATTGTCTACTCTCCTTAACTAAATAAATCAACACATCAGACATCCAGAATAAATTGGTAAGAAGAGAGAGATTGGGAGCTCTCTTTAGTGATTGGCTGATTCTCACAAACAAAAATGATCCCATATTTTTACTTACAAGGATTTTACTATTTATTTTTTTGTTGGATTGAAAGTGAAAGAAGAAAGGTTTTTAGGACAGACTTTGTTACAAATACCCTTCATTCCCAAAGACTGCTTTCACAGTGGCATTGTTGTATTGTGGGCATTACTCATTTAATGGTAAGCACTTCCATGATAGGCGCCTCCGTAGCCAGGTGGGAAGGAGCAGCAGTGCATAGCACACGCTTCTTGATTAGACCGGGGTTCGAGCCCGTCACCACCAAATATGGAGGATACGGAAAGGTCAGGGAATGACCACCGCATATCCCGGAGCAATATGGCCTTAGTTGCTAATGCTCCTAAAAACCAAATAAACAAACAACAAACTTCCATGATGGCAACAACTTTTATTTAATATGAAGTTATAAAGAAACACCATAATGTTTCTGAACCTGTACTGTCACCTTGATTACATGTTTTATGAATGATTGAAGGTACATATAGTCAAGGGTCCAGTAGAATTTCTCAACCACTTTTATATTTGAGGTGGAAACTATGGATCACTTTTTTATTTAAGATAGAGGCCATGTACCACAAAAAAATATTAAACTATACTATGCGATATATTAATAACTATTTTGTTTTTAAATTCAGTACTATGTACATGATATGTACTTAATATTTGTACCATATGTTATGTTGTTATAGGTATACCTGTATCTCCAATTACTGTTAATGAGATTGTTGCCTACTGAAAAGAAAGCTCTCTTTTATTATTAAGTC
Source organism: Mastigoproctus giganteus (assembly GCF_048544385.1). Lineage (NCBI taxonomy): Eukaryota > Metazoa > Arthropoda > Arachnida > Uropygi > Thelyphonidae > Mastigoproctus > Mastigoproctus giganteus. The sequence goes on from NC_143585.1 coordinate 153,883,630, forward strand.
CTTTAAACTACTTCATAAGTTATGTGGACCACAGGTTGGAAAACTCTCTTTAGTGTACTTTGTGAAATAAACTATGCTTTTATGCTTACTTTATGGAATAAAGAAGTTGTAAATATTGGGTATTATTGTTAGAGTTAAAATGATTAGTAGCCTATCTATTTATATAGAATTGTATATTAATATATAGTGTATCCATGCATCTCAGTAGTTTTTCCATTTTTTTGTTGTTGTAGATTTTGAGTTTTTTAATGTTACTCAGCTATTGAGGAATGGATTGGAAGTGCTTATTCGGTCATGGACAAAATATGAAGGCCAATCTTGGAAACATTTGGAAGCAACAGTGATGAGTAATGATAATTACCAAATTGTGCTTGAAGTAATTAAGGGAAAAGGTGAAAGGTCATTTGTTGCAGTTGATGATATATGGGTTGAAAACAGAGCTTGTGAAGGTAAGTAACTTTGTAAGATCATTTAAAAAATAATTATAAAATAAAGGAAATTCAGTCATAGATGAAATGTGCAATCCATTAATGACTGAGCAGTTTCACCTATGACAATGCATTTTTTCATAAATTCAAGAAAAGAAAAGTTCTTCATTCATATTTTAATTCCTGCTTCTTTATTTAGCTTTACATGGATTAGTTTACTTAAGTCATAGTTTAGTGATACAAATATAAAAAAAATAAAAACTTTATTTTCTAATAAAGGTTTCATTTCCTGTGGCATAATATTTATATGGGTGTCATTTTCTGTAGTAAGAATAATTTGTTCTTTCTGTTTTCTGTGTATATAGATATACAGTATCTATAAGAGATAACATTTTAATCTAAATGTATTTCTTGACAAAATGTCAAAGAGTATGAAAAAGGCTGTTTAAGCATGGGTAATGCATTTCTATCCTTTCTACTACACAGGTAGTACACTACCTGGGTAGTAGAAAGGATAACGAGTTGACAAGTCTTTTTATTTCTGAACCTTTTCTGCAGCTACTTTCTCTCTTATTATCTGAAAGAGATTTTAGGTTTTCTTATTAGAATGATTGATGTGTGGAAATATATTTAGATTAAACCATACATACCATCAAGCATCTCTCATATTGTGGAGTTATATACTTCATAACTGGGTTATCACTATGGGAACAGGGCACCTGCCCACCCACCAATGATGAAGCCAACCAGCTTTGAAACAGTGCTTTCTAGGTGGTGGTGCCTATCTGAGAATAAGTAACAGTAGTCTTCTCTACCAGAGAAGTGTTACTTATTCGAAGTAGTGCAATACCTAGGCAACTAGTGAAGGTAGTCAAATATGAGTTATAATAAAACAATGCATACATACTACTTGGTTAGAAGAAAGTATGGAGATGCATTACCCACGATTAAACAGTTTTTTAGATAAAATTTTGTTACAACTTGCTCATTTGTGTCCCACTGTTTGGGATAATGATATTAAATAAACATTACAATGAGTGTGATAAATATATATCAATAGAAAAAGAAGTGATTATTTTCATCTGTCTGTAATCAGGTTTTATGTTAGAGTGCGGTTTCATTATCTTTTCATTTCATTATTGAAGTTGATTACTAAACAGCATAGTGAGAGAGAGTCTTTGCTTGTTCATTATTGTGGTTTTGCAGATTTTGCATTTCGAGGCTTTTTATTTCTGAACCTTTATTGCAGCTGCTTTCTCTCTTGTTATCCAAAAGAGTTTTTAGGTTTTCTTATTAGAATGATACACATAATGTTTATATGCACATGGCTATTTCACAAGGTGGAACTTTACCACCTGTGTTGTGCTTTAGCATTAGCATTAGCATTAGTAGAGGCATATGATGCAAGAAAGCAAGCATATTCACCATCAGCCAAAAAAAAAAAAAAAAACACACCACTCCCATTTCACCCCTCCGTTCGTTCGAAATACCTGTCCAGTTGAGCCTTAAATTTGTTTAGGCTGTCAACTTCAACAACAAGTGATGGAAGTCGGTTCCATCAACCAACCACCTGCTGGCCAAAGGCAAATTTCCGCACATCTATCCGACATCTGTCCTTCCTCAATTTGAATTTATGCCCTCTCAGGTGATTATTCTGAGCAAGAGGAAGAATCCCATCGGCATTGAGCATGCTCAAACCATTCAAAGCCTTATACACCTCTATCAGATCACCTCGCCGGTGCCTAGTCTCCAGACTCTGTACTTTGCAAAACTTAAGCCTTTCTTCGTAAGAGCAACCCTTTGTTCCATTCACTAATCTTGTTGCCCTTCTCTGTACCTGTTCCAGCAGCTCTACATCCTTCTTGAAATGAGGCCTCCAGACCTGTATCCTGTATACAGTACTCAAGGTGTGGCCTGACCATTGCTTTATACAAGGGAATAATCACCTCCTTATCCCTGCTAGAAAAATTCCTGTATATCATTGACAAGACACCATGAGCTACTCTTACAGCTCGTCTGCACTGCTCAGAGAACTTCATATCTGCCTGCACAATTACCCCCAGCTCCTTTTCATTCTCCACCACTGTCAGTGTAGTACCGCAGAGTTGATACGTTGATCTGGGGTTACTGTTTCCTATATGTAGTACTTTACATTTGTCAATGTTAAACTTCATTTGCCACTTCTCAGCCAATCTGTTCAACCTTTCCAGATTCTGTTGCAGCAGCATAGCGTCAGTAGTGTCCTTAACAACCCTGCCAACCTTTGTATCATCTGCAAACTTGGACATTAAACTTGATATACCATCATCAATAACATTCATAAATACAGAAAACAACAATGGACCCAACACTGAACCCTGAGGAACTCCACTAATAACATTAGTCCACGTTGAGCAGTGTCCATTGATTACTACTCTCTGTCTTCTGCCACTCAACCATCCCTTTATCCATAGCAGCAATTTGCCTCCAATGCCACGCTGCTCCAATTTGTGCAGCAGTCTTCCATGTGCAACAGGATCAAAAGCCTTTGTAAGATCCAAATATATAATATAGAAGTTATTCCCTGCATCTAGTTCTTTTGTGACTACATCATAGTATCCAACCAAATTGGTCAGGCAAGATCTGCCCTTAACAAAACCATGCTGCGTCTGAGCTATAACTGAATTCTTGTCTAGATGATCCTGCAAGGATCATCTAGACAAGATGTTAGTGGTTAGGGATTTTATTTTCATTTTTCAACACTCATCCTTAGTTTTCAGTCTTATGCTAATAATGTTTATTATTTGTTTCTTTACTTCCCTCTGCATGAAATATCTCACATTGCTCTTTCACATCTATTAATTTATTTGAATCTTTTCTTCACTATGTTGCTTTTTTTTTTTTTTTTTTTTTGTTTCATTGTGAATCTGGTGAAATCGAATTATCTTATTTTTGCTTTATTGATCTTTTCTGCTCCTCTCTTAAGGTTGCATTTGGGCCTGTTAAGTTATATGCAATTTAGCAGCATCCTGGAAAGCAAGGCATTGGGGATTTCCACAACTGCTGGGAGTCATAGTGGAACAAATAAATACATGGGCAATGTTATGGTAACTAAGAGTAGAAACAGGTGTATGTATACTTGCATGTACACCAATGCTAGGAGTATAGTTAATAAATTCAATGAGCTGGAAGTGCTAGTCAAGACATCAAAGGCAGATATTGTTGGAATATCAGACAGTGGTGTCACACAGACATAAGCAGTGCAGAATTGGAATTAGGAGAGTACAATGTGTACAGAAAGGATAGACATGACAGGAAGGGAGAAGGGGTTATGCTGTTAGTTTAGAAACACATAAAATCTAAGGAAGTGCAACCAATTGATGTGGGTGAACAATGCATTGTTGAGTCTGTTTGGTGTGACATAAGCACTGGGAAAGGAAAAATGAGAGTAGGTGTGTGTTATAGGCCTAAAGAATCTGATGAGTATGATGAGCAATTGTTAAGAGAAATACAGTGGGCCAGTAAATCAGAGTGTCTTTTAATGGGGGATTTAATTCCCCATAGATTGACTGGAATTTGTGGGTTGGTCATTCACACACTAGCAAGACGTTTGCGGATTTATTGGATGATTGTTTTCTACATCAGTTCGGGAGGCAACTAGAGGGAGTAATACTCTTGATCTCATTATCAGTAGTGATTCTTCATGCATTAAGAATATGCAGATAAAGGAACCACTGGGTGGGCATGATCATAGTGTGCTGAAGTGGGATTTATTGAAAGAGGTAACTACCAACAGGGGTAAAGGGAAGGGTTCTTGATTTAGCATTAGCATTAGTAGAGGCATTTGATGCAAGAAAGCAAGCTTATGCAGCATCAGCCGAAAAAAAAAAAAATAATAAATAAAATAAAATAATAAATAAAATAAAATAAAAATAAATAAATAAATAAATAAAAAATAACCACTTCCACTTCACCCCTCTGTTTGTTCGAAATACCTGTCCAGCTGAGCCTTAAACTTATTTAGGCTATCAACTTCCACGACAAGGGATGGAAGTCTGTTCTAGCAACCAACCACCTGCTGGCTAAAGGCAAATTTCCTTACGTCTATCTTACATCTGTCTTTTCTCAATTTGAATTTATGCCCTCTCAGGTGATTATTCTGAGCAAGAGGAAGCATCCCATCAGCATTGAGCATGCTCAAACCATTCAAGGCTTTATACACCTCAATCAGATCACCTTGCTGGTGCCTAGTCTCCAGACACTGTAATTTGCAAAATTTAAGCCTTTCTTCGTAAGAGCACCCCTTTGTTCCATTCACCAATCTTGTTGCCCTTCTCTGTACTCATTCCAGCATCCCTACATCCTTCTTGAAATGAGGCCTCCAGACATACAGTACTCTAAGTGTGGCCTGACCATTGCCTTATACAAGGGAATAATCACCTTCTTATCCCTGCTAGAAAAATTCCTATATATCATCGACAATTCACCATGAGTTACTCTTGCCGCCCGTCTGCACTGCTCAGAAAACTTCATATCTGCCTGCACAACCACCCCCAGGTCCCTTTCATTCTCTACCACTGTCAGTGTAGTACCACAGATTTGATACGTTGCTCTGGGGTTGCTGTTTCCCATATGTAGTACTTTACATTTGTCAATGTTAGACTTCATTTGCCACCTCTCAGCCCATCTGCTCAACCTTTCCAGATCCTGTTGCAGTAGCATAGTGTCAGTAGTGTCCTTGGCAACCCTGCCAACCTTCATATCATCTGCAAACTTGGACATTAAGCTTGATATACCATCACCAATATCATTTATAAATACAAAAAACAATAATGGACCCAAAACTGAACCCTGAGGACTAATAACATTAGTCCACGATGAGCAGTGTCCATTGATTACCACTCTCTGTCTTCTCCCCCTCAACCACCCCTTTATCCATAGCAGCAATTTGCCTCCAATGCCACGCTGCTCCAATTTGTGCAGCAGTCTTCCATGTGCAACAGTATCAAAAGCCTTTCTAAGATCCAAGTATATTATATCAAAGTTATTCCCTGCATCCAGTTCTTTTGTGACTGCATCATAGTATCCAATCAAATTGGTCAGGTAAGACTTCCCCTTAACAAAACCATGCTGTGTCTGAGCTATAACTGAAGTCTTGTCTGGATGATCCTGCAGTGCTTCTTTAACCAGTGCCTCCATTAATTTTCTGGGAACAGAAGTTAAACTAACAGGTCTATAATTACTTGTGTCGCCTTTTGATCCTCCTTTGTGAATTATGGTTGCATTTGCACATCTCCAGTCCATGGGTACTTCCCCTGAGTCCAAGGAAGCTCTCATAATTATGGCTAAGGGTTTGCTTACTTCCTTTGCTGCCTCCTTTAATATAACTGGATAGATCCCATCCACCCCAAGTGCCTTTCTTGTATTTATCTTCAACAATTTCTCCTCCACTTTAATCTCAGTTATTACAAGATTCTCTAGCTTACTGCCAGCGTTGAATACACCTCTGGCATTTCACTCGCTGAATAACTTCTCATGTGTGAATGTCGATGCAAAATATTCATTTAGTTTGTTAGCTACCTGAGCAGGATCATCAACAGTTGACCCATCGATATCAAGTGGACCAATCTGAATTATCCCCTTCCTTCTAGAGTTTACATAACTAAAGAACTCCTTGCTGTTTTTCTTTGCATCCCTTGCTAAAGATTTCTCGTAATCTGCCTTCGCCTGTCTAACCTCCTTTGTAACTTGGTTACAGATGAACTTGTATCTATCATAGGCTTCTGTGTCAGGTGTTAATTTGTATGTATCCCATACATTTTTCTTATCTGCCATATGTCTCATTAGTTCATCTGACATCCACTTAGGCCTAAACCTTGAACAGTATTTCTTAGTTGGTATGTAAAGCCTAGTAGTTTCCAAGATAAGTTCTTTGAATGCTTCCCATTTTGAATTTGCTGTTGGTAACATCATCAGTTCGTCCCACTGTATAGAATTTAAATACTGTCTCTGTCCATCGTAGTCGCCTTTACGAAAGCAATAACCCTTCCCTTTACCCCTAATGGTAGTTACCTCTTTGAGTAAATCCCACTTCAGCACACTGTGATCACTGCCACCTAGTGGTTCATTTACCTACAGATTCTTAATGCATGAAGAATCACTACTGATAATCAAATCAAGAGTATTACTCCCTCTAGTTGCCTCCCGAACATGCTGATGTAGAAAACAATCATCCAATAAATCCAGAAAAGCCTTGCTAGTGTGTGAGTGACCAGCCTCCAAATTCCAGTCAATATCTGGGAAATTAAAATCCCATATTATAAGACTCTCTGATTTTCTGGCCCACTCTATTTCCCTTTACAATTTCTTATTATACTCATCAGAGTCATTAGGCCTATAGCACACTCCTGCTGTCAATTTTGATCTCCCAGTGCTTATGTCACACAAAACTGACTCGACATTCCACTGTCCAGCAATGTCGACTGGCTTCACTTCCTTGGATTTTATGTATTTTTTAACTAATAGCATAACCCCCTCCTCCCTTCCTATCCTGTCTATCCCTTCTGTAGACATTGTACTCCCCAAATTCCTGTTCTGCATTCCTTATATCTGTGTGACACCACATCTCTGAAATCCCCACATCTGCCTTTGATGTTTTGAGCAATACCTCAAATTCATCAAATTTATTTACTAAGCTCCTAGCATTGGTGTACATGCAAGTATACATGCACCTGTTCTTTTTCTTAGCTACCCTAACCAAACCCATGTGTTTACTTGTACCCCAATGATTCCCAGCAGTCTCTGAAATATCCTGCATCCTATTTTCCAGGCTGCGGCTCATTCCAATAGATTAACAGTAGCCACTGGCAGAGGTGAAAGAATCACTTTCACCTCTGCCAGTGGCTACTGTTAATCTATTAGTCCTTGTATGCCCCCAATCTAGCAGTTTTCCGACCCACCTAACACTGCCTCGATGGCATCAGCAAACATTCTTGCACCCTTTCTATTTAAGTGTATCCCATCCCTGTAGAAGCAGTCTCTCCTGTTAACAAGTACAAGTTATATTAAAGGATGTGGCAAAGGAAGTAAACACACCTTTAGACATAATTAGGAGAGCATTCTTTGACTCAGCGGAGGCCCCCCCATGGACTGGAAATGTGCAACTGTATCTCCAATTCATAAATGGGGATCAAAGGGTGACAAAAATAATTACAGACCTGTTAGTTTAACTTCTGTTCCAGCAAAAATAATGGAATCACTGGTGAAAGAAGTATTGCAGGATCATCTGGACAAGAGCATGAATAATTCAGACACAGCATACGTTTGTTAAGGGAAAGTCTTGTCTAACCATTTCGATTGAATAATATGATGTGATCACAAAGGTAAAGGAAGGAAAAAAATAATTTTGATATCATATAGTTGGATTTTAGGACCAACTGTGTGGTACTACACTCAGGGATGTGGTAAGTGAAAAAGGCCTGGGGGTAAATGTGCAATCAAATATGAAGCTCACTGAGCAGTAGACGGGCTGCCAGGGCAGGTCATGGAGTATTGTCAATGATATATAGGAATTTTGCTAGCAGGGACAGGGAGGTGATTATCCCGTTATACAAGGCAATGGTCAGGCCACACCTAGAGTACTGTACAGGTCTGATACCTCATTTTAGGAAGGATGTAGAGTTGCTAGAACAAGTACAAAAAAAAGCAACCAGATTGGTGAGGGGAACAAAGAGTCCCTCTTACCAAGAAAGGCTTAAGTTCTGCAAACTGCAGTGCAGTGCATGGAGAGTAGGTGATCTGAGTGAGGTGTATAATGCCTTGAATGGGTTGAGCAAGCTGAATGCTGATGGGATTCTTCCTCTTGCTCAGATTAAGAACCTGAGGGGGTACAGATTCAAATTGAGGAAAGGCAGTTGTAGAATAGATGTGCAAAAATTTGCCTTTAGCCAGCATGTAGTTGATAGGTGGAACAGACTTCCATTTTTTGTTCTGGAAGTGGATAGCCTAAATAAATTTAAGGATGATCTGGACAGGCATTTGAAACGAATGGAGGGGTGAAATAGGAGGTTTTTTTTTTTTTTTTTTGCTGGTGATGCATAAGCTTGCTTTCTTGTATCGTATGCCTCTACTAATGCTAAGCCTGGATATCTGGTATGCATAGTCCAAACCCACTATGGTGTTTCCAATATCAGAAGTACAGACATTCCCAGACAGCTTGCTGGGGATCCCATATTTGTGCAAAGTGCAGGTCAGTAGAACAAGACTGCGAAGCCTGTAATGCTCCTCAGCTAGTATACCCAAATTGCAAAATACGATCACCCTGCCTAAGCTACAACATGTGATTACTGGAAAAATGAGAAACTTATTCAGAAATATAAAACAAACTGTAATATTTCCTATCAAGAATCAAAGCAAATCATTTCACCATCATCCCATACAAACAGACAAACAAAGTCTTTCTCAAATTATGTCAAAACCATGTGCAGTGCAACACAAACTCAAGTAATCAATAAGCCAATTTCCATACTACTTAAAAATCTTCACTCCCAGGACCAAAGATGCAAAGCTAAACAAACCATACCCCCCAGTCACCAATGGGAAATGGATACTAATGAAAAATTTGTGGAAGATCCTGTCCTAGAAATTTTTCTCGAAGTAGGCATGGACACAGGAAAGCCGTTCTTTTCAAAAAAAGATAAAAACAAGAGTGAAAACAGAGAATCTAAACAATACGAAAATATTCTGAAAGCCTAAAAGCAATTAATAACAAACACAATAATTGATTGGAATTTTGGTTTCCGTGCCAATATTGATGACCTATATGATCTTATCTCTAAATACTCACCAATATGTCTGCCTTCAAGGGATGTATTTAAAACCTCAAGGAACACAAAACTGTCTCAGTATAATATCTTTAGGAAAGCAAAGCAAATCATCTCACTGCCAGCCATGATATAATTTGCAGAGTATAGCATACTTCCATGTGGAATCATAGGCCTTACTGATATCAAAGCATACTATATTTTGGTACACTTCGGTATCAGTAAGGCTTAATTGAAATCAAAGCATACCAAAGTATGGTATGCTTTGATATCTGCAAAACATCAAAATACTGCACATGGTGGTGTATCTGTTTTACTAAACCCAAATGTTCCTACCTACTGTAGTACAACCTAGTTGATATGTTATTCTGGAGTTCTGCTACCCATATGCAGTATGTTACATTTGTCAATGTTAAATTTCAGTTGCCACCTCACAGCTCATCTGCCCAACTCTTCCAGATCTTGTTGCAGTAGCTTACTATCATTACTGTCATTAACAACCCTACCAATCTCTGTATCATCTGCAAACTTAGACATTAAGCCTGATACACCTTCACCAATATCATTGATAAATACTGAAAACAACAATGGGCCCAACACTGAACCCCAAATATGCTCCAGGTCACAACTTGCCATATTAAGATACAGAATCAATCCCCAAACTTTTTAATCACATCATGTATATAAAATTTTTAGTAATTTTCTCCTCTAGTGCATTTGTACTTTATTTTGATACATGATGTCCTGCCTAGCTTTTCATCCTTTAAGCTAAAATAGTTTATTTTGCCTTCTATATGAAATGTATTTATGTGTGTATATTCTAGACCCCGTGCAAATGAACCAATTTGACAGCGAGTGCCAAAATTGCTGATAGGTTTATAAAAAACTTTTGTTGTGTGCCCATGTACTGTTAACCTAAGTTTCATTTACTTAACCGCTAGAGAGAAAAAAAAAATTGGAATAGTAGTGTATGCTGCATGCCAAGAAAATCTTGCACCCAAGTGCCATAGGTTAGCTGGCCTGTTCTAGACAAATGTATGTTCAATCAATCCTTGATGACACTCAGTCAATCTTCTGTATTACTTTTTACTTATGATTTAGTAGTTTTTATACCCTAAAATGATCATAAATTATTTGTTGTTATATATATATATATATATGTAAGAATTGATAAGAGGGAACTTGCAAAGTAAAATGATTAATACCAAATGATTAAACAAATAAAATAAAAGGTGGGTTAGCTATTATCAGATATGTGTGGGCAAATTTAGTTATTTGAAAACAGGAATAGCAAATATCTGATGTCAGCTAAAGTAAATATAGATACATGGTCAGGTATTTCATCAGAGGACTACACCTGACCATCTGGAACTGCATTTCTAAATTTTATTCTTTTTGCTAAATAAAGCAAAAAGAATAAAATTACAAGGGATAAAGCAGCACATATGTCTCTTGTAATGTTATTCTTTTTGGCTTTATTTCTTTTCTTCTACTGTTATGGACAAGTATTGTAAGACATTTCTTGATACATGGTCAGATGTGGTCCCTTGGTGAATTAGCTGACCATGTATCAATATTTACTTCAGCTGACATCAGACTTTGCATTTTTGCCATCCCTATATTCAGCTTATAACTAAATTTGCCCACCCATATCTGATGACAGCTCTACCACCTTTTATTATATTTTACTTTAATTTGTTTAACCATTTGGTATTAATAATTTTACTTTACAGTTCCTTCACCTCCAAATTGGCTTTAAAATCTACAATACTTCATTTTTCTACTATCTTTACACTTCTGATCCTTGGCACTTTGTGTAAGTTTCGCCTCCATCTATGCAAACTTTATCAGATTTATCTATTTTTACATGCTTGTACACTTTTACATCCTTTACTACTGCTTTGCATGTTTTGGTGCTTTTGTCATACGTTGCTTATTTATTTTTTATTTTTTTATTTTTTTCTTCAACTGTAACTTTGACTTTAAATTACATTTTATATATATATATATATATATATATATATATATATATACTATCATTGAATTATATTATTTAAACTCGAAATTATACAAGGGTTATCGGGCTACTATTATGTCTATTCTTTTTTTCGTTCGTTTGTTTATTTGGATTATTTTATGTTAATTTTCGCTCTACAGTTTTTGCCATACTACTGGCTTATGTTTTATTTTATTTAATTTATAATATTGGATATATATATATATATATATATATATTACATACACGGTATATGCACAGATATGTCTATGTGTGTTTGTTTGTTTTTTGTATGTATTATGCATTTGTGTATAGTCCTGTTATATATATATAATTTCTTTTTTTGTTGTGTTTAATTGATATAGCTGAAGTTGTTACCATTAGTCCTGAGGAAGATATGCCAGGTGAGTTATGCTTTAATGTACATTCTATTTTTGCCTTCAGAATAGTGGTCTAAATCTAACAGATTGATAGTTTTATGGAAACAAAGTGCTAAATGCTAGAAGTCATTTAGCATTTTGATTTTTAAATATGTGCTCTTAAATAATACATTGTAGAAAATCAGTGTTCAGTATAACCCATTAAAATATTGAAAATTGAAAAATTAAGATTAGTTTCATTTGTTTCTGAACCTATATTCAAATTTATTACAATTTGTCATGTTTAAGTGTAAGGCATAGCTGCCAACTCTCTGAATTTATGATGGAGAACTGATCTGACCCTTTGTAGTTTGATCCTTCTCCATTGTAATATAGTTGGTGATAAAAAGGCTACACTCAGTTTTTCTCTTTTTTTTTCACAAAATAATAATAAATAATAAAACTGTATTAAAATTGGATTTATTTTTATAATGTGTGATATGTCATTGGATTGTGTGGTGTGAAGCTAATTAACATCTTCAGTAAAGAAATACAACATAACATTTCAGAAGTTATATATATGAAAAAACTTCTGAGTATTGCAAAATCTTAACAAGATGACATCCTCATTGTATGTAGTTGTGATATATAAATTTCAGTCAACAGAAAATGTTATATAATCAGACATTGGCAAATAAATGTAACAATGCATAGAAGTACAATGTACAATGCATGTACAATTGTCAAGGCAGAATTCTCTAGTCCGACAGGAGGGAATTGAGAAATATATGAGAATGGAGGGAAACAAGAAATATATTGTGCAAAAAGGAAAGTGGAATAGGACCAGGGTATGTCTGTGCCAGTGGCACAAGTAGCAGAAGAGATATCATTGCAGAAAAGATATCATTTTCATGATTTTTAAGGGCATGAAAGGTGATATTGTTGTACCTGTGAGAACTAATGACGTTAAGAGTAGGAAATCTGAGGACTTATTGAGCATGGGGCAATGTGAGTAAAAAGTCACGAGCTAGGATTAAATTTGAAAGTATCAACAATCCTACCCAGATATGTAGTAGTAGTAGTAGTAGTGGCAAACAATTCAAGAAAGCAAGTTTATATATCATAAGCAAAAAAATAAGAAATACACACACCCTCCATCCATATCCTATAAGAATCTGTGTAGTTCTTCCTCGAATTTATTCATACTTTCTACTTCCATTACAACAGATGGAAGCCTGTTCTAACAATCAACTACCTGCTGGAGTATGGCAAACTTCTGCATATCTAACCTGCAGTTATTCTTCCTCAACTTGAATTTATCTTCCCCCCCCCCCCCAGTGTGTGTTGTCTCGGCAGGAGGAAGAATGCCATTAATATTCTGCTTACTCAATCCATTCAAAGCCTTAAACACCTCAGTAAGATCACCCTGCAGGTGCCTAGTCTCCAGATACCACAGTTTCCAGAACTGAAACCTTTCTAGATAGAGACTCTTTTGTTCCCTCACCAATGGTTGGCCTTCTCTGCACCCATTACAGAAGATCTACATGTTTCCTCCAGACCTGTATATATTACTCAGGATGCAACCTCACTATGGCCTTGTACGATAGGGTAATCACTTCCTTATTCCTGCTAGCACATTTTCTGTACATCACTCACTAAACCCCTGAGCTGTCCTGGCAGCATGTCTACACTGCTCAGAGAATTTCATATTTGACTGCACAATTATCTCCAGGTCTTTATTTATCATTTTCCACTACCCTGAGGTAGTACCACACATTTGATAAGTTACTCTGGGATTACTGCTATCCATGTGCAGAATCTTGCATTTGTCAATGTTAAACTTCAGTGGCCATTTTTTAGCTCATTGACCCAATTTTCCTTGATTTTGTTGCAGTAGCTCACACTGATTACTGTTGTTAACCACACAGCCAACCTCTGTATCATCCACAAACCTAGACATTAAGCCTGGTATCCCTTCATCGTTATCATTAATAAATATTGGAAACAACAATGGGCCCAGCACTAAACTCTGGTGAACTTCACTGATACCGTTAGTCCATGAAGAACAGTGCCCATTCTCATAACCATTCTCAGTCTTCTTTCACTTAACCATCTGTTTATCCATAGCAGGAACTTATCCTTAATGCCATATTGCTCCAGTTTGTACAGCTGTCTTTTATGTGCAAAAGTATCAAAAGCCTTCCAGAAATACAAGCATATGATGTAAAAATTATTTTTTGCATCCACTTCATTGGTTACTGCATCATAGTATCCTATCAGATTGGCTCAACAAGATATCCCCTTAACAAATCCATGCTGTGAGTGAAGTATAATTGTATTCCTGTCCAAATGGTCCTACATTACTTCTTTAACCAGTGACTCCATTATTTTCCCTCGAACAGATGTTAAGCTACCAGGTTTGTAATTACTCATGTCACCTTTTGATCCCCTTTATGAATTAGGGTCACATTTGCACATCTACAGTCCATAGATACTTCCCCTGAATCTAAGGATGCTCTCATAATTATGGCTAGGAGCTTGTTTACCTTGTTTGCTGCCTCCTTTTATATAACTGGATAGATTCTATCCACCCGAAGTACCTTTTTTATTTCAGCTCTAACAATTTCTCCTCCACTTTCCTTTCAGTTATCACAAAGTCACTTGATGGCGCCTCCGTAGCCAGGCGGGCAGGAGAAGTAGTGCGTAGCACACACGCTTCTTGATTAGACCGGGGTTCGAGCCCGTCACCACCAAATACGGAGGATGCGGAAAGGTCAGAGAATGACCACCGCATATCCCCAGAGCAATATGGCCTTAGTTGCTAATGCTCCAAATAATAACAACAACAACAAACAAAGTCACTTAGCTCCCCATTAATGTTGATAAACTTTTGGCCTTCCGTCCCCTAAGGAATACCTTATATGTGAATGTTATTGCAAAATAGCTATTCAATTTGTCAGCAACCATAGTCATAAGCAGTTGATTCATTGATATTAAGTGGCTCAATGTGATTCAACTACTTCATTCTACTGTGAATATAATCAGAAATATTTTCTGCTTTTTTTTTTTTTTTCATTCTTTGCCATAATTTTCCTTAGCTTGCTTATCCTATTTTGTATCTTTATTACAGATTAATTTTTATATACTGTAAGCTTCTGTATCACCTGATAATTTATATGCATCCCATGCACTTTTCTTCTCTGCCACGTGCTTCAGTAGTTCATTTGCATTTAGGTCTAAGCCATGAACAGTATTTCATTGTTGTTATTTTCATGAACAGCCTAGTAGCTTCTATGATTACTTTCCTAAATGCTTCCCATTTAGAATTTGTTGTTGGTAATATCATCAGGTGGTCCCACTGCATAAAATTTAAAAACTGACTGAGACTGCTGTAATCACCCTTACAAAAGCAGTCTTCCTCTCTACCCATGATAGTAGTTATGTCTTTAATTAAGTTCAACATTAGAACACTGTGTTTGCTGTCACTCAGCAGTCTTTTACCTGCAGATTCTTAATGGATGAAGAATCACTGCTGATAGCCAGATCAGAAGTATTGCTTCTTCTTGTTGCCTCTCTTCTATTTCCCTCTATAGCTGTTTGGTATACAGAGAAATAGTTAAGTCATTAAACCTATAATGGAGTCCCACTCTCAATTTCATTCATTTTCTCAGTGCTGATATCACACCAAATGACTCAACATTGCACTCATCCATCACCTATATCAACTGGATACACTGTTTTAGATTTAATATGCTGCTTAAGAGCATAACCCCTCCACCCCTTCCTGTCCTGTCTGTCTTTCCTGTGTACATTGTACTCCCTATATTCAAATTCAGCATCACTTATGTTTGAGTGACACCACTTCCCCACTATCCCTACAATGTCTGCATTTGATGACTTAATCAGTACATCAAATTTAGTTAAAATACTCCTAAAATTAGTGTAATGCAAGTATACATGAACACGTTTTTATTTGAGTACGAGAGTAAACGTGAACAGGTGAAGTTTTTATGATTAGAGCTAATAGAGAAGTTTTTCTTAAATTTTTGCTTTTTTATTGACTTAAATTGGCATATTAATTTAATCTCTAGAAGTTCTTTATATTTCTAGTAACGTACTTAGTTTAATTTGTACTTAGATAGATATTTTGTAGGTTATTACTTAGTATCGGTAAAGGTATCTAATCAACGTATTGGACTAGTTTTGCAGCTCCCACGAACGCTAAGGTTTTAATTATATTTAGCCGTTTTATTGACTTAATTGTTATATTAAATTATTTTCTACAGGTAGCTTATAGACCTTGTCAAGCCCCATGGTTTATTTGAATTTAGATAGCGCGATTTTGAAAGTATTTAATACGTAGTGTCCATAGATATACCGTTCCTAACTTGTGGCCATCGTTATACAATACAACGTATATAGTGTAAGGTTTAACGTAAAGCTAGATAGCGAGTATAGTATTATCAATTAATCAGTAAAATTTATTAATCTTATTAAATTCATTGTCAATTAAATTGCACTTTTTAACTAAATACATATAACGACCTAGTTTTTACAAACGTAACATTATAAATTAATATATAACTTGACAGGAGATAAGAAAGTCATATAACGTAACTTGGAGATAATATTCCATACTGAAATACATATATATATAGTGTTATAGCTGCGTTGGGATATAAGTTTAGGGTTATATTTTGCATTGGAATTTTATTTGAAATTGAATAGAAATCATGACTCAGATCAGAGCAGCAAAGCAAAATGCTCAAACTAATGGGAGTGCTGTGGCTCGGGGGAGACTGTGGGGGCGGTTGTCCTCTGAATCACAGCCTTTGGAATTGCACTGCTTGTTTGATATTTGTGGAGCAATCACGAATGGGACATGATATTGCCAAGGAGAATGATTGCCTTTGTGTATGTGCGAGATGTAAGGAGTGTGAGGAAATCAGGTGCCAACTCAGCATTGTTATGGGCCTATATGAGAGCTTGAAGGACAGATTGGATGCCCTCGAAGGATTTAAATTAAGAGACCCGTCAAGCTCTCATCTGCCCACATCAATGGCAGAGCTTGCTCTTCAACATCACTTAAGAGCGACAACCCACAAGGCAGAATTCGCTGGTCCCAATGGAACTAGTTGGTGTCGGTGACTCTGTTGTCAGGGAAACAGGGACATCTTGTACAAAAAGGATAGGTGGAACAGGACAAGGGTATGTCTGCCAGGGGGCAAAGGTTGATGATGTGCAGGTATCATCTTTTAAGGGCACAAAAGGTGATATTGTTGTACTTCTCAGATATAAGGAATGCAGAACTGGAATTTGGAGAGTACAATGTGTACAGATAGGATAGACAGGATAGAAAGGGTGCTGTTAATTAAGAAAAACATAAAATCAAAAGAAGTGCACCCAGTTGATATAGATGAACAGTGCACTGTTGAGTCAGTTTGGTGTGACATAAGCACTGCGAAAGCAAAAATAAGAGTAGGAGTGTGTTATAGGCCTAATGACTCGAATGAGTACAATGAACAGTTGTACAGAGAAATAGAGTGGGCCAGTAAATCAGAATGTCTTATAATGGGGGATTTTAACTTCCCAGATATCGACTGGAACTTGTGGATTGGTCACTCACACACTAGTCAGACTTTTGTGGATTTATTGGATGATTGTTTTCTGCAGTAGCATGTTCGAGAGGCAACCAGAGAGAGTAATACTCTTGATCTGGTTATCTGCAGTGATCATTCGTGTATTAAGAATTTGCAGATAAGGGAACCTGCAAATAGGGAGCTACTCTTGCAACCCATCTGCACTGCTCAGAGAACTTCATATCTGCCTGCACAACCACCGCCAAGTCCCTTTCATTCTCTACCACTGTCAGTGTAGTACCACAGAGTTGATACTTAGCTCTGGGGTTGCTGTTTCCCATATGTAGTGCTTTACATTTATCAATGTTAAACTTCATTTGCCACCTCTCAGCCCATCTGCTCAACCTTTCCAGATCCTGTTGCAGCAGCATAGTGTCAGTAGTGTCCTTGACAACCCTGCCAACCTTCGTATCGTTTGCAAACTTGGACATTAAGCTTGATATACCATCATCAATATCATTTATAAATACAGAAAACAATAAAGGACCCAATACTGAACCCTGAGGGACTCCACTAATAACAATAGTCCACGATGAGCAGTGTCCATTGATTACCACTCTCTGTCTTCTCCCCTTCAACCACCCCTTTATCCATAGCAGCAATTTGCCTCCAATGTCACACTCGTGCAGCAGTCTTCCATGTGCAACAGTATCAAAAGCCTTTCTAAGATCCAAGTATATAATATCAAAGTTATTCCCTGCATCCAGTTCTTTTGTGACTACATCATAGTATCCAATCAAATTGGTCAGGTAGCAACCACTAGGTAGCAGTGATCACAGTGTACTGATGTGGGATTTACTTAAAGATATAATTACCATCAGGAGTAAAGGAAAGGGTTTTTGCTTCCGTAAAGGTGAGTACAGTGGTCTCGGAAAGTTTTTAAATTCTGTACAGTGGGATCAACTGACGATGTTACCAACAGTAAATTCTAAGTGGGAAGCATTCAAGGAATTAATCGTGGAGGCTACTAAAAGTTTCATACCTATTAAGAAATATTGTTCAAGGTTTAGGTATAAATGGTTATCAAATGAACCAATGAGACTGGTGACAGAGAAGAAAAATGCATGGGATGCATATAAATTATCAAGTGACTCAGAAGCCTATGTCAGATATAAGCTAGTCTGTAATCAGGTCACAAAGGAGGTTAGGCAGGCAAAGGCAGATTACGAGAAATCCTTGGCAAAAGATGCTAAGAGAAACAGCAATGATTTCTTTACTTATATAAACTCTAAAAGGAAGGGGATGAATCTGATTGGTCCCTTTCACATCGATGGTTCGACTGTTGATGATCTGCGCAGATAGCAAATAAGTAATGCGGAACTGGAATTTGGGGAATACAATGTGTATAGAAAGGATAGACAGGACAGGAGGGGAGGAGGGGTTATGCTATTAATTAAGAAACACATAAAGTCCAAGGAAGTGAAGCCAGTCGACATCGATGGACAGGGCAGTGTCGAGTCAGTCTGGTGTGACATAAGCATAGGGAAATCAAAATTGAGAGTAGGAGTGTGCTATAGGCCTAATGACTCTGATGAGTATAATAAGATATTGTACAAGGAAATAGAGTGGGCCAGTAAATCAGAGAGTCTTATAATGGGGGATTTTAATTTCCCAGATATTGACTGGAATTTGTGGATTGGTTACTCGCACACTAGCAAGGCTTTTGTGGATTTATTGGATGATTGTTTTCTACATCAGCATGTTCGTGAGGCAACAAGAGGGAACAATACTCTTGATCTGATTATCAGTAGTGATTCTTCATGCATTAAGAATCTGCAGATAAATGAACCACTAGGTGGCAGTGATCACAGTGTGTTGAAGTGGGATTTACTCAAGGAGGTAACTACCATCAGAGGTAAAGGGAAGGGTTTTTGTTTTCGTAAAGGCGACTATGATGGTCTGAGACAGTATTTAAATTCTATACAGTGGGACCAACTGATGATGTTACCAACAGCAAACTCAAAATGGGAAGCATTCAAGGAACTAATCTTGGAGGCTACCAGGCTTTACATACCAACTAAGAAATATTGTTCAAGGTTTAGGCCTAAATGGTTGTCAGATGAATTAATGAGACATGTGGCAGAGAAGAAAAATGCATGGGATACGTACAAATTAATGGGTGACATGGAAGCCTATTATAGATATAAGTTGGTCTGTAACCAAGTCACAAAGGAGATTAGGCAGGCAAAGGCAGACTACGAAAAATCCTTGGCAAAGGATGCAAAGAAAAACAGAAAAGAGTTCTTTACATATTTGAACTCGAGAAGGAAAGGGATGAATCAGATTGGTCCACTGGATATTGATGGTTCAACAGTTGAGGATCCTGCTCAGGTGGCTAACAATCTAAACGAGTATTTTGCATCTACATTCACGCATGAGGAGTTATTCAGGAAGGAGAATGATGTAGGTAAAGTAAACATTGGCAGTGAGCTGGATGATTTTGTAATAACTGAGAGGAAAGTGGAGGAGAGATTGTTGAGGATAAACATAAAAAAGGCACCTGGGGTGGATGGGATCTATCCAGTTATATTAAAGGAGGCAGCAAAGGAAGTATGCAAACCCCTAGCCATAATTATGAGAGCTTCTTTGGACTCAGGGGAGGTACCCATAGACTGGAGATGTGCAAATGTAACCCCAATTCACAAAGGAGGATCAAAGGCTGACACAAGTAATTATAGACCTGTTAGTTTAACTTCTGTTCCAGGTAAATTAATGGAGGCACTGGTTAAAGAAGCACTGCAGGATCATCTAAACAAGAATTCAGTTATAGCTCAGACGCAGCATGGTTTTGTTAAGGGCAGGTCTTGCCTGAACAATTTGATTGGATACTATGATGTAGTCACAAAAGAACTGGATGCAGGGAATAACTTTGATATTATATATTTGGATCTTAGAAAGGCTTTTGATACTGTTGCACATGGAAGACTGCTGCACAAATTGGAGCAGTGTGGCATTGGAGGCAAATTGCTGCTATGGATAAGGAGTTGGTTGAGTGGCAGAAGACAGAGAGTGGTAATCAATGGACACTGCTCAACGTGGACTAATGTTATTAGTGGAGTTCCTCAAGGTTCAGTGTTGGGTCCGTTGTTGTTTTCGGTGTTTATGAATGATATTGATGATGGGATATCAAGTTTAATGTCCAAGTTTGCAGATGATACAAAGGTTGGCAGGGTCGTTAAGGACACTACTGACGCTATGCTGCTGCAACAGGATCTGGAAAGGTTGAACAGATGGGCTGAGAGGTGGCAAATGAAGTTTAACATTGACAAATGTAAAGTACTACATATGGGAAACAGTAACCCCAGAGCAACGTATCAACTCTGCAGTACTACACTGACAGTGGTGGAGAATGAAAAGGACCTGGGGGTAATTGTGCAGGCAGATATGAAGTTCTCTGAGCAGTGCAGACGAGCTGCAAGAGTAGCTCATGGTGTGTTGTCAATGATATACAGGAATTTTTCTAGCAGGGATAAGGAGGTGATTATTCCCTTGTATAAGGCAATGGTTAGGCCACATCTTGAGTACTGTATACAGGTCTGGAGGCCTCATTTCAAGAAGAATGTAGAACTGCTGGAACGGGTACAGAGAAGGGCAACAAGATTAGTGAATGGAACAAAGGGTTGCTCTTACGAAGAAAGGCTTAAGTTTTGCAAATTACAGAGTCTGGAGACTAGGCCTAGAAAACGAGATTTTCCTGTGCGGACATGCCTTTCTGCCGCTACTGGAACAGAGAAGTTTTTTCTGATTTATTTTCTGCTTTATTAGTTTAAATTGACATATTAACTTATTTCTAGAGTAGCTTTATATTCCTATTTACGGTACTTAAAGTTAAAGTAACTTAGATAGAGATTTGTAGGTATTACTTAGTATCGGAAAGGGTATCAAATACACGTGTTTACCGTTCATAAACATCCGCCATTGTTACGTGAAAATTAATCAGTAAATCTATTAATCTTGTCGAACTTCATTGGCAATTAAATTGTACTTTTTACTATACATATAACCACTTAGGTTACAGAACATAAATAATTAGTAAAAATAAATAATTACTACATAACTTGATACGGAAGTTATATAAAGGGACTTCGTAGATAACACTCGTTACTGAAACGCGATACAGCATATCCGGAATTCGATAGCATTAGCTTTATATAGTATAGTGCATAATATAATATTGTCAATTAATCAGTAGATCTATTAATCTTGTTAAACTTCATTGTCAATTAAATTGTTCTTTTAACTATATATATATAACGACTTAGAGTACAAACGTAACAAATAATTAATACATACTTGATACAGAAGTTATATAAAGGGAACTCGTAGATAACACTCGATACTGAAAAATAAATATAGCGTTATAACTGTGTTAAGATACAAGTTAAAGGTTTTAATTTTGTTCTGAAATTGTAATTTTACTGACATTTAAATCGAAATCATGACTCTGACCAGAGCAGCAAAGCAAAAGGCTCAAGCTAATGAGAGTGCTGTGACTCAGGGGAGAACTGAGGGGGCCAGTTGCCCTCTGAATCACAGCCTTTTAAGATGCACTGTTTGCTTGATGTTTGCGGAGCAATCGGGTACGGGACATGATACTGCCATGGGGGATGTCTTTGTGTGTGCACGATGCAAGGAGTGCAAGGAAATTAGGCGACAACTCGGCATTGTTATGGGCCTATATGAGACCTTGAAGGACAGGGTGGATGCCCTCGAAGGAAATAAATTGAGGGGCCCATCAAGCTCTCAGCTGCCCACATCAACGCCAGAGCTTGCACTTGGTCATCTTGCAACACAGAGGCAGCCCCCAAGGCAGAATGCTCTGGTCCCACAGGAACTAGTAGTTGTTGGTGACTCTATTGTCAGGGAAACGGGGAACATGCTTTGTAAAAAGGATAGGTGGAACAGGACCAGGGTATGTCTGCCAGGGGCAAGGGTTGATGACGTTGTAGAGCAGATATCATCTTTTAAGGGCACAAAAGGTGATATAGTTGTACACGTTGGCACTAATGACATTAAGAGTAGGAGACCAGCGGAATTACTTAACAAGTACAGGTCACTGTTGAAAAAAAGCCGTGAAGTAGGGTTAAATTTGAAAGTGTCTGCAATTCTGCCCAGACACGATAGGAGGGAGTATATGATGAGAGCCTTGTCGATCAATTCGGCCCTGGAAAGATTGTGCAAGGCTCAAGGGGTAGAATTTTTTTCAGCCTGGAATGTACTTGTTAACAGGAGAGATTGCTTCTACAGGGATGGGATACACTTAAATAGAAAGGGTGCAAGAATATTTGCTGATGCTATCGAGGCAGTGTTAGGTGGGTCGGAAACTGCTAGCTTGGGGGGAGACAAAGACTAATGGATTAACAGTAGCCACTGGCAGAGGTGAAAGAGATTCTTGCACTGCTTCTATTGGAATGAGCAGAAGCCTGAAAAACAAGATGCAGGATATTTCAGAGACTGCTGGAAGTCATTGTGATACAAGTAAACACATGGGTTGTGTTAGGGTAGCTAAGAATAGAAACAAGTGCAGGTATACTTGTGTGTACACCAATGCTAGGAGTTTAGTAAATAAATTTGATGAATTTGAGGTATTGCTCAAAACATCAAAGGCAGATATTGTTGGGATATCAGAGACGTGGTGTCACACAGATATAAGGAATGCAGAACTGGAATTTGGGGAGTACAATGTGTATAGAAAGGATAGACAGGACAGGAGGGGAGGAGGGGTTATGCTATTAGTTAAAAAACACATAAAATCCAAGGAAGTGAAGCCAGTCGACATTGATGGACAGGGCAGTGTCGAGTCAGTTTGGTGTGACATAAGCATAGGTAAATCAAAATTGAGAGTAGGAGTGTGCTATAGGCCTAATGACTCTGATGAGTATAATAAGATACTGTACAGGGAAATAGAATGGGCCAGTAAATCAGAGAGTCTTATAATGGGGGATTTTAATTTCCCAGATATTGACTGGAATTTGTGGGTTGGTCACTCACACACTAGCAGGGCTTTTGTGGATTTATTGGATGATTGTTTTCTACACCAACATGTTCGGGAGGCAACTAGAGGGAGTAATACTCTTGATCTGATTATCAGTAGTGATTCTTCATGCATTAGGAATCTGCAGATAAAGGAACCACTGTGTGGCAGTGATCACAGTGTGCTGAAGTGGGATTTACTCAAGGAGGTAACTACCATCAGAGGCAAAGGGAAGGGTTTTTGCCTTCGTAAAGGCGACTATGATGGTCTGAGACAGTGTTTAAATTCTATACAGTGGGACCAACTGATGATGTTACCAACAGCAAATTCAAAATGGGAACCATTCAAGGAACTAATCTTGGAAGCTACCAGGCTTTACATAACAACCAAGAAATATTATTCAAGGTTCAGGCCTAAATGGTTGTCAGATGAATTAATGAGACATATGGCAGAGAAGAAAAATGCATGGGATACATACAAATTAATGGGTGACATGGAAGCCTATGATAGATATAAGTTGGTCTGTAACCAAGTCACAAAGGAGATTAGGCAGGCAAAGGCAGATTATGAGAAATCCTTGGCAAAGGACGCAAAGAAAAACAGAAAAGAGTTCTTTACCTATTTAAACTCAAGAAGGAAAGGGATGAATCAGATTGGTCCACTGGATGTTGATGGTTCAACAGTTGAGGATCCTGCTCAGGTGGCTAACAATCTAAATGAGTATTTTGCATCTACATTCACACATGAGGAGTTATTCAGGAAGGGGAATGTCGTAGGTGAAGTAAACATTGGCAGTGAGCTAGATTATTTTCTAATAACTGAGAGGAAAGTGGAGGAGAAATTGCTGAGGATAAACATAAAAAAGGCACCAGGGGTGGATGGGATCTATCCAGTTATATTAAAGGAGGCAGCAAAGGAAGTAAGCAAACCCCTAGCCATAATTATGAGAGCTTCTTTGGAATCAGGGGAGGTACCCATGGACTGGAGATGTGCAAATATAACCCCAATTCACAAAGGAGGATCAAAGGCTGACACTAGTAATTATAGACCTGTTAGTTTAACTTCGGTTCCAGGAAAATTAATGGAGGCACTGGTTAAAGAAGCACTGCAGGATCATCTGGACAAGAATTCAGTTATAGCTCAGACACAGCATGGTTTTGTTAAGGGCAGGTCTTGTCTGACCAATTTGATTGGATACTATGATGTAGTCACAAAAGAACTGGATGCAGGGAATAACTTTGATATTATATATTTGGATCTTAGAAAGGCTTTTGATACTGTTGCGCATGGAAGACTGCTGCACAAATTGGAGAAGTGTGGCATTCATGGCAAATTGCCGCTACGGATAAAGGGATGGTTGAGTGGCAGAAGACAGAGAGTGGTAATCAATGGTCACTGCTCAACGTGGACTAATGTTATTAGTGGAGTTCCTCAGGATTCAGTGTTGGGTCCATTGTTGTTTTCTGTATTTATAAATGATATTGATGATGGTGTATCAGGCTTAATGTCCAAGTTTGCAGACGATACCAAGGTCGGCAGGGTTGTTAAGGACACTTATGATACTATGCTGCTGCAACAGGATCTGGAAAGGTTGAGCAGATGGGCTGAGAGGTGGCAAATGAAGTTTAACATTGACAAATGTAAAGTACTACATATGGGAAACAGTAACCCCAGATCAACGTATCAACTCTGTGGTACTACGCTGACAGTGGTAGAGAATGAAAAGGACCTGGGGGTAATTGTGCAGGCAGATATGAAGTTCTCTGAGCAGTGCAGACGAGCTGCAAGAGTAGCTCATGGTGTCTTGTCAATGATATACAGGAATTTTTCTAGCAGGGATAAGGATGTGATTATTCCCTTGTATAAGGCA
The DNA here is from genome assembly GCF_048544385.1 of Mastigoproctus giganteus. Lineage (NCBI taxonomy): Eukaryota > Metazoa > Arthropoda > Arachnida > Uropygi > Thelyphonidae > Mastigoproctus > Mastigoproctus giganteus. Next base: position 153,908,697 of record NC_143585.1, read on the forward strand.
TTGGTCAGGCCACACCTTGAGTAATGTATACAGGTCTGGAGGCCTCATTTGAAGAAGGATGTAGAGCTGCTGGAACGAGTACAGAGAAGGGCAACAAGATTAGTGAATGGAACAAAGGGTTGCTCTTACGAAGAAAGGCTTAAGTTTTGCAAATTACAGAGCCTGGAGACTAGGCATCGGCGAGGTGATCTGATAGAGGTGTATAAGGCTTTGAATGGCTTGAGCATGCTCAATGCCGATGGGATTCTTCCTCTTGCTCAGAATAATCACCTGAGAGGGCATAAATTCAAATTGAGGAAGGACGGATGTCGGATAGATGTGCGGAAATTTGCCTTTAGCCAGCGCGCAGTTGGTTTGTGGAATAGACTCCCATCGCTTGTTGTTGAAGTTGATAGCCTAAATAAATTTAAGGCTCAGCTGGACAGGTATTTCGAACGAACGGAGGGGTGTAATGGGAGTAGTGGTTTTTTTTTTTTTTTTTTGGCTGATGCTGAATAAGCATGCTTTCTTGCATCATATGCCTATACTAATGCTAATGCTAATGCTAGGCACCGGCGAGGTGATCTGATAGAGGTGTATAAGGCTTTGAATGGTTTGAGCATGCTCAATGCCAATGGGATTCTTCATCTTGCTCAGAATAATCACCTCAGAGGGCATAAATTCAAATTGAGGAAGGACGGATGTCGGATCGATGTGCGGAAATTTGCCTTTGGCCAGCGGGTGGTTGGTTGGTGGAACCGACTTCCATCACTTGTTGTAGAAGTTGATAGCCTAAACAAATTTAAAGCTCAATTGGACAGGTATTTGGAACGAACAGATGGGTGAAATGGGAGTTGGGTTTTTTTTTTTTTTTTTTTTTTGGCCGATGCTGAATAAGCTTGCTTTCTTGCATCATATGCCTCTACTAATGCTAATGCTAATGCTAAACTGATTCAGTATTTTGCATCTACATTCACAGGTGAGGAATTATTAAGGTTTGAAAATAGCAGAAGGTTATCAAATTGTAGCAGGATACTTAATGATTTTGTAATAACTGAGAGCAAAGTGGAGGAGAAATTGTTTAAGTTAAACATAAGAAAAGCACCTGGGGTGAAAGGGATCTATGCAGTTATATTAAAGGAGGCAGAAAAGCAACTAAGCAAACTCTTAGCCATAATTATGAGAGCATCCTTGGACTCAGGGGAGGTCCCCACGGACTGCAGATATACAAATGTATCCCCAATTCACAAAGGGGGATTGAAGGGTGACACGAGTAATTACAGTTAGTTTAACTTCTGTTCCGGGTAAAATAATGGAATTACTGGTTAAAGATGTATTGCAGGATCATCTAAACAAGACTGCAGCAATAATTCAGACAGCTTGGGTTTGTTAAGGGAAAGTCTTATCTGGCAAATTTGGATGGTTATGACGATGTGGATACAAAGAAACTGGATGCAAAAAGTAATTTTGATATCATATATTTGGATTTCAGTAAAGCTTTTATACTGTTGCTCATGGAAGACTATTGTACAAATTGGAGCAGAATGGTATTAAGGGTAAGTTGCGACAATGGCTAAAAGGATGGTTAAGTGGGAGAAGACAGAGGGTGGTAATCAATGGGTGCTGCTCTTCGTTGACTAATGTTATTAGTGGAGTCCCACAGGGTTCGGTGTTAGGTCCACTGTTGTTTTGTATATTTATCAATGATATTGATGAAGGTATATCAGGCTTAATGTCGAAGTTTGCAGATGATACAAAAGTTGGCAGGGTTGTTAATGACAGTAATGGCACTATGCTACTGCAACAGGATCTAGATAATTTGGGCAGATGGGCTAAGAAGCGGCAACTGAAGTTTAACCTTGACAAATGCAAGGTACTGCATATGATTAGAAGTAACCCCAGGGAAACGTACCAACTGTGTGGTACTACACTTAAGGTGGTAGAAAATGAAAAAGACCTGGGAGTAATTGTGTAGGCAGATATGAAGTTTTCTGAGCAATGCAGACAGGCTGCCAGGGCAGGTCATGGGGTTTTGTCAATGATATATATGAATTTTGCTAGCAGGGAAAATGAGGTGATTGTCCCTCTGTATAAGGCAATGGTCAGGCCACGCCTTGAGTACTGTGTACAGGTCTGGAGGCCACATTTTAGGAAGGATGTAGATTTGCTTGAACGTGTACAGAGAAGGGCAACAAGATTGGTGAGGGGAATGAACTGATTCTCTTACCAAGAGAGGCTTAAGTTCTACAAATTGCAGTGGTTGGAGACTAGGCACCTGCGCGGTGATCTGATTGAGGTGTATAAGGCCTTGAATGGGTTGAGCACGCTGAATTCTGGTGGGATTCTTCCACTTGTTCAGATTACGAACCTAAGGGGACTTAAATTCAAATTAAGAAAGGACAGATGTAGAATAGATGAGCGGAAATTTGCCTTTAGCCAACGGGTGGTTAATTGCTGGAACAAACTTCCATCTGTCATTGTAAGTTGATAGGTTGAATAAATTTAAGGAGGAACTGGACAGGTATTTGGAGGGAATGGTGTGTTTTTTTTTTTTTTTTTTGGCTGATGCTGCATAATCTCATACACTTGCTTTCTTGCATTACATGGCAGTAATGATATGAAGAGGAGGAGACTGATGGAATTGCTTAATAAGTAATTCCACCGGATATTGATGATGGTATATCAAGCTTAATGTTTAAGTTTGCAGACGATACAAAGGTTGGCAGTGTTGTTAAGGACACTAATGACACTATGCTGCTGCAACAGGATCTGGAAAGGTTGAGCAGATGGGCTGAGAGGTGGAAAATGAAGTTGAACATTGACAAATGTAAAATAAATTATGGGAAACAGCAGTAACCCCAGAGTAACATATCAACTGTGTAATATAATTTTAAGTAATAGTAGTAGTGGCATGCGATGGAAGAAAGGAAGTGTATGAGCTTATGCAGTATCAGCCAAAAAAAAAAAAAATAATAATAATCACACCGTTCCTTCCAAATGCCTGTCCAGTTCCTCCTTAAATTTATTCAACCTATCAACTTCCACAATGACAGATGGAAGTTTGTTCCAGCAATTAACCACTCGCTGGCTAAAGGCAATTTTCCGCACATCTATTCTACATCTGTCCTTTCTTGATTTGAATTTATGCCCCCTTAGGTTCATAATCTGAACAAGTGGAAGGATCCCATCAGAATTCAGTGTGCTTAACCCATTCAAGGCCTTATATTCCAACCATATGTTGAACCATATGACAAAATAAAACGAAGGCCAAAATTTTGTTAACTTTATAATTAAGCTTACAATAAATTATTTACAGTGGATATAAAACAATTAAAATATCATAAGATACAATAAAATATACCAGGTTAAAAGCGATAAAATATCTGTAAAACAAATAAAATACAATTAAATATACTAGGTTAAAATCAATAAAATAACTGAAGCTTTAGAACTGTTCTCATGCGTGTCGGAACCGGAAGTGGCTCGGGAGTGCGTCAGGTGGAATCGTTCATCCCCTCTATGGATAACTGCCTCAAAGAGGGGATGGATACGCATACACCTGTCTCTATTAATATTGTTCTCAATGGAGCTAATCTGCAAGCTCTCGAGCCACTTGCGGTCCCAAAACCCATGTGCCTGGTCAATGATAACTGCTTCGTCCAGGGAGATATGGTTCTGCTTCTCCCAAAGCCATGACAGATTTTCCGTAATCCACATTCCTTATCGCCTTTGTGTGCCCCCCCAGACGATCCTTGAGACTGCTTTATTTCCCCCACAATCCGGTCACTTAATGCTATAGACAACCCCACTTGTATTTTCATATGAAATGGGATCTTTCACCTGTGACACAACTGTGTGCAGCTTCCAACCTGGATGCTGCACACAACGCATTTGATAGTTTCGTAATACCCGAGCTATACTCTCGGTTAAGCTCGGGTAATAGGGAATGTATGCAGTGGCTATCGGTGTAAAAGACTCACCTCTTCTCTGTTCTCCTCTAATATATTTCTCCATGATCCCTTGGGGGTAGCCACACTTCAGGAGATCTGCCGTGACACGCCCATACTCTTTCTTTCTATCCTCCTAGGTACTACATTGTGACTTTGCCCTGTCTGTTAGTGCTCTAATCACACTATTCTTGTGATGGTTGGCCTGAGTTGAATTATAATGTGAATATCGACCTTTACACATGGATTTTCTGTAAACTTTGGTCTTTAGACATGGCCTTCTCTGTAGACCAACACATTCAAGAACGGTAAAGCCCCTCCTCCTTCTTAAGAATGGGGAGAAGCCATTAAGAAAATTTAACACCTCATCTTCCCTCCCCTTTTGAATAATTGAGAACACATCATCGACGTATCTCTTCCACATGGCGCCTCCGTAGCCAGGTGGGAAGGAGCAGCAGTGCGTAGCACATGCTTCTTGATTAGACCGGGGTTCGAGCCCGTGACCACCAAATACGGAGGATGCGGAAAGGTCCGGGAATGACCACCGCATATCCCGGAGCAATATGGCCTTAGTTGCTAATGCTCCTAAAAACCAAATAACAAATATCTCTTCCACGGACACATAGGGAGAACCATGTCACTAAATAATCTAACCTCAAGCTCCTCCATAGCCAGATTAGCTATAATCGCACTAATGGAGGAGCCCTGGCTGCACCATGAACCTGCTTATACATAGTGGCACAGAACATCATAGTGGTGCTTGAGAGACATAATTCTATTCCCTTACAAATATCTTCCAAATTTAGTTGTGTCCTACTGCTTAAGGTGGTATCTCTCTGTAGGGCCATGTGTGCATATCGCACACCATGGTCAGTTGGAATACATGTAAACAGAGATGTCACATTAAAAGATGTCATAATTTCATTTTCTTCTATACGCTGCACTCTTATAAGATGTACAAAATCATTGCTGTCCCTGACACTAAACTCAGAAAATCCTACTAACGGTGACAACAATTTGGCCTGGAAACCGGATTGTGCCTATGTGGGACTGCCTACAAAAAATAAACTCTGGGCCTGAGTGGAACACCCACTTTGTGTATTTTGGGCAGGCCATAGAATCTCAGTATTTGGCTTCATGTTACATGTAACACCCAATACTGCTCCTTAGAAATTTATTAGTCTTTAACCAGCCCTGTACCATTCTATTAACTTGACACTCTAGGTTCAGCAATGGATTTTTGTGAATAATCTTATAAGTTGCTCAATCATTCAAAAGTCTAATGCTTTGTTTAAATATACCTCCTTATCCAGAACCACCATTACCCTGATTTTATCTGCCTATAGGACCATGATACTATCATCTTGCTTGAGATTCTCAAGTGATAATGTTTGCTTAATATTAAGGTTAGAGGGGGCTTTCTTAGCTTGACTTAGAATGGCTGCCTTCTTTACCTGAATTTCATTAGCCACATCCTCAGATAATTTATTTACCGCTCTCTCAATGCTCATCGCTATCTCTGCAATGGGCAGCTTGGCCGGAATCATAGCAAACTTGGTCCCTAGATTTAAGACCTCTTCCTGTTCTTCAGTCAATTGCTTGCTGTTTAAATTAACTATAAAATTGTTAGCAGTATTATCTTCAACATTATATCTGGTCGTGGCTTGTTCCCTAAGTCTATCAAACTTACCCGTTTGTCTCTGTCTGTAGATGTCAGAGATCTGTCTTGCTTTTGTCGACATAACACTGATCACAAATGACAAATGCGTCGAAGTCACCCTTTCACTTATCTTGCTTAAGCACTTCCTTTTGTCTATCCTAATATGGTACAGACTCCTATATAACTTCTCAATCGAAATACTTAGAATCTTCTTCTGGTACCACTTGGAAACGTTGAATAACCGTTCATCTTTAAAGGGGGGGGGGTAAACCTGAAAGCCTCGTGGTATGAGGTCATAAGTCCTACAGCGATGGACAAATCTCAAGTGTTGTTCTTGCTTAACTAGATAGCTAGAGTGAAATAGACCTGGGAGTAGTTGTGCAGGCAGATATGAAGTTTTCTGAACAGTGCAGACTGTCTGCAAGAATAGCTCATGGTATCTTGACAATGATATACAGGATTTTTTCTAGCAGTGATAAGGATATGATTATCCCTTGTATAAGGCAATGGTCAGGCCAAACCTTGAGTACTATATACAGATCTGGAGGCCTCATTTTAAGAAGGATGTAGAGCTGTTGGTTTGTTGTTTGTTTGTTTGTTATTTGGTTTTTAGGAGCATTAGCAACTAAGGCCATATTGCTCCGGGAATATGCGGTGGTCATTCCCTTGACCTTTCCGCATCCTCCGTATTTGGTGGTGACAGGCTCGAACCCCGGTCTAATCAAGAAGTGTGTACTATGCACTGCTGCTCCTTCCCACCTGGCTACAGAGGCGCCCTAGAGCTATTGGAACGAGTACAGAGAAAAGCATCAAGATTAGTGAGTGGAACAAAGGGTTGCTCTTAGGAAGAAAGGCTTAAGATTTGCAAATTGCAATGTCTGGAGACTAGGCACCTGCAAGGTGATCTGATTGAGGTGTATAAAGCCTTGAGTGGTTTGAGTATGCTCATTGCTGATGGGATTCATCCTCTTGATCTGAATAATCACCTGAGAGGGCATAAATTCAAATTGAGGAAAGACAGTTATAGGACAGATGTGCAGAAATTTTGCATTTAGCCAGCGGTTGATTGCTGGAACAAATATCCATCTGTCATTGTAGCAGTTGATAGCTTAAATAGATTCAAGGCAGAACTAGACATGCCATCCGGGCTAGCCAGCTGGGTAAAGTGCCTGTCTGGCAATTGAAAGGTCCTGGGTTCGAATCACGCCTCAGGCTTGGATCACAGTAAAATGCAAAAGCTTTGGGAGGTGCACTATGGCCACAGAAGCTGATGCACCAATAACTAACAAAAAAAAAAAAAAAAAAACTAGACAAACATTTAGAGAGAGTGGATATGAGAAGGGCGTGTGGGTTTTTTTTTTTTTTTTTTGGCTGATGCTATATAAGCTTGGTTTCTTGCATCATGTACCTTTCTAATGCTAATGTTCTTGCTCTTAGTTATCCTAACACAGCCCATGTATTTACTTCTTTCATGATCACCCACAGCAGAGCCTTAAATCCTGGATTCTGTTTTCCAGGCTGCTGCATGTTCGAATAGGAGCAGTGCAAGAATTGCTCTCACTTCCATTTGTGGCTCTATTTAATCTATTTGTCTGTGAATTCCTCCCCCACAAGCTAGCAGTTTTCCAACGCAATATTTTTTCAGTGATATCTTTATCACCGCCTTGATAGCATCAGTAAATATTCTCGCACCCCTTCTGTTCAAATGTATCCCATCCCTATGAAAACAGACTCCTTTGTTAACAAGCATAGATGACGTTGAGAAAACCTTTACCTCATGAGCCTTGCACATTCTCTCCAGGCCTGAATTGATTGACAAGTCACTCAACGTAAGTTCTCAGATATACTCCTAATATCATTAGTGCCAATGTGTACAACAATATCACCTTTTGTGCCCTTAAAAGATGATAGGTGCTTTCCAGCATCATCATCTACCTTTGCTCCCAGTAGATATACCCTGGTCCTATTCTGTCCTTCCTTCTTGCAGAACATATTTTTCATTTCCCTCACAATAGAATCACTGGCAATAACTAGCTCCTGTGGGACCAGTATATTCGGCCTTGAAGATTGCCATTGTGTTGTGTGATGCACAAGGGTGATCTCTTGTTGAGTTGAGCAGCTGAGAGCTTGATGGTCTCCATATTAATTCCTTCGGGAGGGTATCTACCCCTACTCTTGAAACTCTTATAAACACTCATCAGAATGCCGAGTCTGCACCTAATTTCTTCACACTCCCTTAACCTGAACAGGGATTTAATCCTCTTGAAGGACTAGCATGTGGGGGTTATTAAAAAAGTCCCACCATCATGACTGTGTAAGCAGATTATTTGTTTGTCACAGAACCACTTGATTTTTTTCTGAAAATGGGTCCACAATTTTCACTGAATATCAATTCCAACAGCATTCTAGACTTCTAGACTTACATCCTTTGAGAGTATGGATGTAAGTCTACTCTTAAAAACTCTCATAAACTCCCAAATTTCTTCATACTCTGTGCACCGAACACACATGCACACACACACACACACACACACACGCACATACAACAGCACCCATGTCTTGTTCCAGAAAGTTCTGTAAACATTGCACATTTTGTTAGGCTATGATTTGTAGGAGAATTGTCCCATTTGTTTTTCCCTCCCTAGCTAATGCACTCCTGATACTTTTCTGCCTGTTGCTTTGCTGTTCTAGCCTGAGGTATGATTTTCATTTAAATACAATTTAATTGATTAACAATCAAATTAAATAAAAATTAATCAATTAAATTAATTAATCGGCAGTACTACTCTATGTTAATAGAGTAGTACTGCCGATTAATATGGTAGTTATTTGAGTAAATCCCACATCAGTACACTATGATCACCGCCATCTAGTAGTTCCTTCATGTACAGATTCTTTATGCATGAATAATCACTGCTGATAATCAGATCAAGAGTATTACTCCCTCTGGTTGTGTCTTAAATATGCTGCTGCAGAATATTATAAGCCTAATGATTCTATTTTAATAATAACTCCATTTTAATAATAATTCAATATAAAATTGAAATTTGTAACTTAGCATTGTGAACATTATTATTATTAGCTGTATGGTGCAAGGAAGCCTTGAGGCTTATGCTGCACCAGCCAAAAAATAAAAAAATAAAAAATAAAAAAATAAAAAATAAATAAACAGAGAGAGAGAGAGAGAGAGAGAGAGAGAGAGAGAGAGAGAAGAGTAATATAAATTAGTCTAAACTCTTCTGTCTTGTTTTTACAAGACTAAACAAATCTGCATTGTGTGTTTGTGTATGCATTTTTATTCTTTGTCATAATTTTTCAATCTGCCTGTTAACAGTGACAGTTTTTCTTTCCCCTCCAGATAATATCTTAAAATGCACTTTTGAAGATGGAACTTTTTGTAATTGGACTTCAGATTCCAAAAACTTACATGAATGGAGTATATATAAGCATGGTGATACAAAAGAGATGATTCCTCGATTTGATCATACAAAAGGGAATTATCAAGGTAAATCTGTTTTTGTGATTTTAATTTATATAATATATATCTATTTGGCTATTAATTTTTTTTTTTTATGAAAACTTCAAGTACAAAAGGTATTAGAACCCATAATACTTAATACTACTGTGTGTGGGTTGAAGGTTGAAATAAACAGAAGTTACTTATTTACATTTGACATGAATTTCTGTATATTGCTATTTTCAGGCTATACATGTGAAGGGGGTTGCTCCAGAAAACAGAAGTTGAAGGGACAAATGAGAAGAAAAGTTGATTTTGTAATTTTGAAGTTGAACAGTAAATGGATGTTGACCGGTTGTGGTACATGTTTGGACTGGTTTGGAAGGGAGGGGGAATTACGGAAGCCATTTCAAAAGAACAGTGCCAATGGAAGTATCTATAGAAAAGCATGTAGCAGAAACCAAATATCTGTGAGATAGAAAGGCAGAAACTTTGTAAGAGACAATTCATTAATTAGCCTGATAGCTTTCTTTTAAATGGAGGCTAGAAGCCTGAGATGGAGGAGGGGGAAACAACTGCAGATCTGGAAACAATATTCCATTCTAGGGCAGATTTGAGATTTGTACAGAGGAACTAGTTGTTTAGAAAAAAGTAACGCTGAGAGAGAAAGAGAAAACCCACTTTTTTTAGATGCAGAGGAAGCTATATTGTGATATGCTATTGCCAAAAGCAATTAGAAGTCAGGGTAACTCCTAGTAGAAATATGTGATCTTGTCTAAAAATCTAAGTGTCGTCGAAGATAAACACAGGTGCAGTTGACTCTTTTTTGTGAGATATAAGTTAGGACTCAGTTTTAGATGGATTGAAATTTAGTTTTCTTTGCCCATTGGAGATCTGCATTTAAGGAATTGGTAGTGGATATTCGAGAAGTTGGAGCTGTTTTTGCAGGGAAAGGTTTCTTGAACTGGAAGGTGGAATGAGTTCTACAATCAGCAAAATGGATACGATTTCCAATAAATGGAAGGAGGTCATTTACATACAAAAGGAAAATATTTGGAGAAAGAACTAAACCTTCTGGAACACCTGTGTTAGTGGAGAGGTTAGAAAGACATGAGTGATCAACTGTCACTCATAAGGAGTTGTCAATGAGAAAACTGGTCACCCAATTGTAGAAAACAATCAAAAATCCATTAGGTGGGAGCTCAAGAGTGACTGCTTGAGTTTCACCAAACTTTTTCATTGAATTTCACCAAAGATGAATTATGTAAGCCAGCATCACTTGATCAACACTGATGGAATCCATATTGGTGATCATTGATCAGATGGAAAGTTTCAAGTAGTAGAATCAGAGGGTGATGGATTTCTCTATTACTTTGAAAAGAGTAGAGGTAGGTGCATTAAGGTGATAATTGAATGGGAGAGATATCACTTTTTATATATATAAAAAGTGACATAGTTTTATATATATAAAAAGTGACATATATATATATATATACAGGAATTCCCTGACTTACAGAAATTCGACTTTACATAAGTTTTTTTCAGCCTCTGCAAACTTAAAAAAATCGTGGAAACAAATTTTCCATCCTGTCGGAATTAAATGGAGGTATCGTGGAAATATCGTAATGTAAACCCAATAACAAATTGGTTTTTTTTTTTTTTTTTTTTTTTTTTTATATTGTAATTCGTTCCAAGTCCTTGGAAGTTGAAAATTTTGCTATATTACTAAGCTATTTATCTCCCTAAAAGGTCATATTTATAATGGAAATTGCACTACCCTTTCATCATTATCATATGTTCCCGTTATAAAAATCAGTTTTGAACGCTTTTCTGATATGGTTTATTGGGCTTTTCTGTTCGTGCATCTAATTATAAATGGGTAGTAAATTCAATCTTATTGCAATAACTGCAATTGTGTGGGTTTTTTTGCTATTATGGTGAAATGTGTTCCCCCTTCACTGAAATATTCAATCATATAAAAAACAATTTTTCAGGAATTTCTCTTCATTCCTATTTACATATTACAATGATGAAGGGAAAGCGACCAACCGAAACTGCAAGTGGTGGTAGTGCAGGAAACGAAACAAAATTGATTTAGAAATGAAGATGAAAATGATTTAGAAGTACAAAGTACGACAAAGTTTGTCATCTATTTCAAGGGAATTAGGTCTCGCTGCTTCAATAGTGAGTACTAATTTAAGGGACAGTGCACATATAAATGAACATGTTAAAGGATCAACGCATTTAAGATCAACAGTGATCACAAAACAGCATTCAGGTGCTATATCGAAGACAGAACAGCTGTTAATAATATGGATGGAAAATCAGATTCAGAAGCGAGTGTCCCTGAGTATAATGACCATTCAAGCAAAAGCAACAAGTATTTATTGCTATTAAGATATTAAAGATAAGTACGGCAAACCACAACCCACATTTGTGGCAAGCAAGAGGTGGTTTAATAGTTCAAGCAACTCACTGGTTTCCACAACATAAAGTATGTGGTGAAGTCACCAGTGCCGATTCTGCAGCTGCAGAGAAATTTTGATGTGTTGGAAAAAATTATTGATGAAGGTGGCTATTCAACACAGCAAATTTTTAACATCAAGAAGACTGCTCTGCATTGGAAAAAAATGCTGGATCGAACATACATTGCTAAAGAGGAAAATACAGTGCCAGATTTCAAGGCATCAAAAGATAGAGCCATGCTTTTCCCTGGGGATAATGCAGCGGGAGATTACAGATTAAAACCACTGCTTGTGTACCATTCAGGAAATCCTTGTGCATTTAAGGGCATCAATAAAGCCACCCTACCATGCATTTCTGATCGAACCAGAGAGCACGGATAACAATATCTCTCTTTGAGAATTGGTTTAAATTCTGCTTCATTTGCGAGGCTGAAAAATATTGTAAAGACAACGTTCCTTTCAAGATTTTGCTTCTATTAGATAATGCTCCTGAGCATCCTATGCATCTAGATGATTTCAATTCGAATGTGAGAGTCATATTTCTACCACTGAACACGACTTCACTCATCCAACCTATGGATCAGGGTGTTATTTCGAATTTAAAAGCATACTATTTATTCACAACATTTACTCAGGCATTGTCTGCAGTAGATGGTGAGAAAAATTTTACGTTAAGAGACTTAAGAGACCTGGCAGAAATTACTGACAGTTGTTTAAATGGTGCATGAAAGAAAATATGCCCATGGCACCTAAAAGGCTTCGAAGGATTTGAAAAAGATGAATCATATGAAGCGGTTACAGATAAGATTGTAAAGGTTGCAGAGCTACTTCAGTTGGAGGTTGATGCCAAAGATGTATAGGAGTTAATAGAGGAAGAAGAGAAGGAATTATCTAATGAAGAACTTATTAACTTGCAGGCAGTTATAGTGAAAGAATAAAATGCTGATGAAGCTCAAGATGAACCAAATGAGGAGCCGAGACACTTCATCACCAGAGAGATGGCAATGGCATTCTGTGAAATTGCATCGGCACTGGCATGGTTTGAGAAGATGGATCCTGACAGCGAACGATTCTTAAAAGTTAACAGAGGGATGAATGATATGCTTGCTCGATACAAAGAAATCTATGATGAAAAGAAAGAAGCCACTGTCCAGTCATCGATTAATGTTCTTTCATAAGGTTGAGCGGCCGACCCCTTTTAAATCTCCACAGCTCTCAACCTCTGCAAATCACCGCATCAATCAAAAGATCAGTCCACCATCTGTTCCCCAGATCGAACTGCCAATGCAGAAGACTTGAATAGAGGCGGTTCTGATGCAGCAAAAATTAAAAATAGGACAGATACAAGCACTCAAATGCAAAGCCACACCACTGACAAAAGTAATCTTAACCAGATTATATAGGCAAAACATGAACTATAGATGTCAGCACATTGTATCTGTCCTATTTTTAATTTTTGCTGCATCAGGACCACCACTATTCAAGTCTTCTGCATTGGCGGTTCGATCTAGGGATCGGATGGTGGACTAATCTTTCAATCGATTTGCCTTTGCGGCGATTTGTCTAGCGATTGAAATGCAGTGATTCCCTGACCATTATTGGCCTTGTAGTTCTCTGTCGAGATGGGGCATAATGGTCAGTCTATTTCTGCTTTTGTTTTATTTTATTTTATTGTAGTTGTTCACATCTCTGCTTGTGATATTTCACATAAATTTGGACCTGGTGCCTGTCAGAGGGGGTGCCGCCGTTAAATTTCATTTAATTGGCTATTCAAAATTTAATTGATTATATTTTATTATCTTTGTATTTAGACTTTCTAAATTATCTTGGAGAGTTTCTGCTGCAATAATTTTAATATTTTCCCTCCCTGTTGATTTGATCGTTACGTATAATTCCACAATTTTCGCTCTTCTGTCTTGCCATGCTGTTGGCATTTTTATTTATTTATTTTTATTTTTATTTTATTTATTTATTTATTTTTAATCATTATTCTCACTTAAGTTTATATCTCAAGCGTCATATAGAGGAAAATGCTTCTTGCTGCCTCTGATGTATGCTTTACCCCCTTTTTTATGTAAGATTCAATTTTCAGTTATTTCAAACATTATTCAAATATAATATATATATATATATATATATATATATATATATATATATATATATATATATATAATAATAAATAATAAAATAAAATAAATAATAATCAATTAACTATAGATTAAAGCCAGCATAGGCTAAATGGAAAAACAGAGTTACAAACAAGACCATCAAAAGACTGAAAAACATAAATGGGTGTATTTTTAAGAATTTGCCGAAACTGATTTTAATTCACTATATATATATATATATATATATATATATATATATATATAGGGACTGAATGAATATGAACCAATTTCTAATCAGAAGAAAAACACCAGTGGAATAAGAAAGTGTAAAAGAGGTTACAAAGAACAGGAGCAAACTAAGAAGCACAGGTCTTGAGAACAAATGAAGAAATACCTTCTAGACCTAGCGCTTTCGTGGCATCAAGAATGTTCAAAATCTTTTGTCATCCTTTTGACAGAAGACCACAGGACACATTGAATTGGGTATTTTTCCATGATTGTCAAGACAAGAGTTAGAATAAAAGTAGCAATCTATTAAGTCGGCTTTATCTTTATCTGAGGAGGGATTAGAACCATCAGATTTTAACATAGGTGGGAGGGTAGATTGTCAAAAGTTGTGGCCTGTAGCTGTGGCAAGAGATCACTGTGCCTTCTCAACTGCACTCCAACAACTGACGTTTTTCTATGTTATTCTCAAACAGCAAAATGTCAACTGTTTCTAGTAATATTTCATATGATGCAAGAAAGCAAGCTTATTTGGCATAAGCAAAAAAAAAAAAAAAAAAAAAAACCCTTCCCATTTCACCTATCCATTCCCTCCAAATCTTTGGCTAGTTCATCCTTGAATTTGTTTAAGCTGTCAACTTACACAATGACAGATGGAAGGTTGTTCCACAATCAACTACACGCTGGCTAAAGTCAAATTTCTGCACATCTATTCTACAACTGTCTTTCCTCAATTTAAATTTATGCTCCCTCATGGGCGGATTCTGAACAAGAGGAAGAATCCCATCAGTATTGAGCTTGCTCAAACCATTCAAAGCCTTATACACCTCAATCAGATCACTTTGCAGGTGCCTAGTCTCCAGCTGCTGCAATTTGCAGAAGTTAAGCCTATCTTTGTAACAGCAAACCTTTGTCCCACTCACCAATCTTGTTGCCCTTCTCTGTGCTCTTTCCTGTAGCTCAAAATATTTTCTAAAAAGAGGCCTCCAGACCTGTATGCTGTTCTCAAGGTGTGGCCTGATCATTGCCTTATACAAGAGGATAATCACCTCCTTATTCCTGCTAGAAAATTTCCGACATATCCCTAACAAGATTCCATGAAGTACTCTGGCAGCCTGCCTGCACTGTTCAGAAAACTTCATATCTGACTGCACAATTACCCCCAACTATCTTTCATTCTGCACTACCCTGAGTTGGGGTTGCTGTTACCCATATGCAGTATTTTACAATTGTCAACTTTAAACTTTAGTTCACCTCTCAGCCCCTCTGCTCAACTTTCCAGCTCCTGTTGTAGTAGTGCACTATGAACCCAGGGGCTTACATCTGGTGAGTATGGGTTTGGCACATGCAGGGTCCTGAGCTGGATATCATCATTCTTCTCTTTCTTGGTGATTTACTTCTACTTTTGACACACACACACACACACACTCACACTCACACACACACACACACACACACACACACACACACACACACACACACACACACACACACACACACACACACACGCACACACACTCTCTCTCTCTCTCTCTCTCTCTCTTTTTTTTTTGGCTGGTGCAGCATAAACTTTAGGCTTTCTTGCACCATATGGCTAGTATTTTAAATAATAATAATTATTATTATCATTAACAACCCCGCCAACCTTCGCATCGTCTGCAAACTTAGACATTATCCCTGATATACCTTCATTCAATATCATTGATAAATACAGAAAACGAGAATGGGCCCAAAACCGAACCCTGGGGGACTCCGCTAATAACTTTTGTCCATGAAGATCAGTGTTCGTTGATTACCACTCTCTGTGTCTTCTCCCACTCAAACAATCTTTTATCCATTGTAGCAACTTTCCCTTAATGCCATACCGCTCCCACTTGTGCAGTAGTCTTCCATGTGCAACATTATCAAAAGCTTTCCTAAAATCCAAGTATATGATATCAGAATTATTTTTTGCATCAAGTTCTTTGTTGACCACTTCTAATCAAATTGTACAGACAAGACTCCCCCTTAACAAACCCATGCTTTGTCTTAACTATGACTGCAGTCTTGTCTAGATTATCCTGTAGTACTTCTTTAACCAGTGACTCCATTTTTTCCCCCCAAGAACAGACGTTAAACTAACAGGTCTATTAGCATTAGGATTAGTAGAGGCATATGATGCAAGAAAGCAGCATCAGCCAAAAAAAAAGAAAAATACCACTCCCATTTCACCCCTCTGTTCATTTCAGATACCTGTCTAGCTTAGCCCTAAATTTATTTAGGCTATCAACTTCCACAACAAAAGATGGAAGTCTGTTCCACCTACCAACTACCTGCTGGCTAAAGGCAAACTTCCGCACATCTATCCTACAACTGTCTTTCCTCAATTTGAATTTATGCCTTCTCAGGTGATTATTCTGAGCAAGAGGAAGAATCCCATTAGCATTGAGCATGCTCAGACTGATCAAGGCTTTATACACCTCAATCAGATCACCTCGTTGGTGGCTAGTCTCCAGATACTGGATAATCTCCAAAACTTAAGCTCTTTCTTCATAAGAGCAACCCTTTGTTCCTTTCACTAATCTTGTTGCCCTTCTCTGTACTCGTTCCAACAGCTCTACAGCCTTCTTAAAATGAGGCCTCCAGACCTCTGTCTCAAGGTGTGGCCTGACCATTGCCTTATACAAGCAGATAATCACGTCCTTATCCCTGCTAGAAAAATTCTTGTATATCATTGACAAGACACCATGAACTACTCTTTCAGACTGTTTGCACTACTCACAAAACTTCATATCTGCCTGCACAATTATCCCCAGGTCCTTTTCATTCTCTGCTACTGTCAGTGTAGTACCACAGAGTTGATACATTACTTTGGGGTTATGGCTTCCCATATGTAGTACTTTACATTTGTCAATGTTAAACTTCATTTGCCATGTCTCAGCCCATCTGCTCAACCTTTTCAGATCCTGTTGCAGCAGCATAGCATCAGTAGTGTCCTTAACAACCCTGCCAACCTTTGTATCATCTGCAATCTTGGACATTAATCTTGATATACCATCATCAATATCATCTATAAATGCAGAAAAACAACAATGGACCCAACACTGAACCCTGAGGGACTAAACTAATAACATTAGTCCACAAAGAGCAGTGTCCATTGATTACCACTCTCTCTGTCTTCTCCCACTCAACCATTCCTTTATCCATAGCAGAAATTTGCCTCCAATGCCACACTGCTCTAATTTGTGCAGCAGTCTTCCATGTGCAACAGTATCAAAAGCCTTTCTAAGATCCAAATATATGATATCAAAGTTATTCCCTGCATCCAGTTCCTTTGTGTCCACATTATAGTATCCAATCAAATTGGTCAGGCAAGACTTTCCCTTAACAAAACCATGCTATGTCTGAGCTATAACTGAAGTCTTGTCTAGATGGTCCTGCAGTGCTTCTTTAACTAGTGTCTCCATTAATTTTCCTGGAACAGAAGTTAAACTAACAGGTCTATAATTACTTGTGTCACCCTTTGTGAATTGGGGTCACATTTGCACATCTCCAGTTCATTGGTTACCTATAATTACTTGTGTCACCTTTCGATCCCCCTTTGTGAAATGGGGAAATATTTGCACATCTCCAGTCCGTGGGTGCCACCCCTGAGTCCAAAGATGCCCTTAATCATGGTTAAGGGCCTGCTTGCTCCCTTTGCTGCCTCCTTTAATGTATCTGGATAGATCCCATTCAATCCAGGTGCCGTCCTTTTGTTTAATCAATTTTTCCTCTACTTTGCTCAGTTATTACAAAATCATTTAGCTCCCTGCAAGAGTTTGATAAACTTCTGACATTCCCCTGCCAGAATAACTTCTCGTGTGAATGTAGATGTAAAATACTCATTCAGTTTGTCAGCCAACTGAGCAAAATCATCAAAAATCGAACCATCGATTTCAAGTGGACCAATCTGATTCTTTGTTTTCCTTCTAGAGTGTACATAAGTAAAGAATCTTTACTGTTTTGTTTTTGCCTCCTCTGCCAAAGATTTCTCGTAATCTGTCTTTGATTGCCTAACCTCCTTTATGGCTTGATTACCGACTCTTTTATATCTGCCATAGGCATCTGTGTCTCCTGATAATTTGTTTCATTCGTTCATCTGATATCCATTTAGACCTAAACTTTGAACAGTAACACTTGTTTATTAATGGCAAAGTGATGTGTTCAGTGTTTATCATTGGCATAAGAGGAAGCTGTCAAATTCTTTTCCTCTATTCAGCTTATTATCCCTTTGTTCCTTTTAAAAAATTTCTAAATTGGTACTTGACTTTTTAATTAATTTCAACTGGGCTACTCTGTACAAAAAATTAACCGTGCTTTTCTGTGATTTTGCCAGTGAATTTTGATCAATGGTCCAATAGAATACCCACCTATGAAAAAAAAAAAAATAAATAAATAAAATAAACAAAATGAAGGGGGATGAGAAGGAAGCAGAAAACCAACAAAAATTTTAATTTATTGGACAATCAGTGTATTTTATTCCTTGATTATTATTTTTGGTTATTGATGGTTATTTTTTTAAAATTCTTTTCTGGTGATAATCAAAAAATATGAGAAAAAAATGTTAGAAATAACATACCTATTAAATACAGAGAAATTCTGATATACCACACCTCATTATACCATGATTTCATATATAATGTCAGTGCGGTCATGTCCCAGAAGGGGAATGTAAAAAATAATGTAATGGCATATATACAAATTTCACAATTGACGTCAATAGCAGAAAACTCCACACGTTATGGAAATGGAACCAATTAATGCAGCGGTTTCGAAATGTGGATCATTGAGCTATTGTATTCCCTAGTTTGGTATATTCTGTCAATTAGTAATTAAATTTTTATAAAAAAACAAGACTTATCCTGGAGTAATTCCTGTAGATGTTCACTTTTTGGCTATCTTGCCTTGCTCAGAGATGTAATTAAAAAAAAAAAAAAAAACTTCTAAACACCACCTAAAGGACACTTGTTAGATAAAAACAAAGTTTTTTTTTTTTTTTCCCTTTATGTAATGAAAGTGCATACTTCTTTCTTCTTAAAGTTGAAACTTTACCAAGCATTGTTGATTACATTTTAATAATTGAAGCTTTGTCTTGCAATTGGTCTTATTTCAGAAGGTTCTGCCATATAATTCTGCTTAGCAAATATGTTTAATGCAACTCTTTTTATTGAAAGAAGATTGTAACAATTACGTCTCTCTCTGAAAAGAACTGCAGTATTGAATGTTGATACATTTTACACTGTAATTAAGCTTTGTTATTTTGCAGTATCAAATGGATATCAAAAAAGACAGATAAGTTTCATTTGCGTGTGCCATGTGCCCACCAAATACGGAGGATGCGGAAAGGTCAGGGAATGACCACCGCATATCACTGAAGCAATATGGCCTTAGTTGCTAATGCTCCTAAAAACCAAATAACAACAACATTTAAGTGAAAATAGTTAGCTATACCTAAGTAAGAATATCACACTTGTAAAAGAGTCTGGTATGTCTTTTGGTCATTGCTAGATCCCTTCACCTAATAAACATAAAGATGAGCCAGGGGACAAGTGCTCTTACTGCAAAACAATTGACATCAACAGCAAGCAATTGTTCCAAGTTCTCGCATGGAAAAAGAACTTGCAAAAATTTAAAATAGCTGAAAATGAAACTTTGGACTAATAAACTATTTTACTGTGAGATCTCCTGGTGTCTTGGCAGCTGAGGGGGCCTACTCTGTGATATCAGCCCCAGGGGTTCATATCTGGTGAGTATGGGCTTGGCACACCCAGGGTCCTGAGCTGGATATCATCATTCTTCTCTTTTTAGGTGATTCCTTTCTACTTCTCTCTCTCTCTCTCTCTCTCTCTCTCTCTCTCTCTCTCTCTCTCTCTCTCTCTCTCTCTCACACACACACACACACACACACACACACACACACACACACACACACACACACACACAGGGTAACTTGGGAATTTTTTTTTTTTTTTTTTTGACTGGTGCATCATAAGACTCAGACTTCCTAGCACCAAATGGCTAATAATAATAATAGTATTATTATTATTATAAAATAAAAAAGCCACTGGACATAAGCCAAAGCTAAACAAGTCCACCTCCATGGATGGATGATATCGCAGAGAAATATTATTCATACTGCATCAAGTGTGGTGCAGGATAAAGACCTTCAGGCAGAGGGGTCGGTTTGAAAAGTTGGAGACAGTCTCCCAAGCAAGACAGTGGAGCAAGTGGCGCTGTCCCCTGTAAGGCAGGCGCCTCCATAGCCAGGTGGGAAGGAGCAACAGTGTGTAGCACACGCTTCTTGATTAGACCGGGGTTCGAGCCCGTCACCACCAAATACAGAGGGTGCGGAAAGGTCAGGGAATGACCACCGCATATCCTGGAGCAATATGACCTTAGTTGCTAATGCTCCTAAAAAAAAACCAAATAACAAATAACCCTGTAAGGCAACCACCCAGGAAGGAAGAAAACGCCAACCCATGAAGTGGAGCATTGAAATGAATATGTACATCATGCGAACATACTATGAAATAACCAGGCTAGAGACTGGTATGACAATGTACAGGTCACGACTACGTACCAAGTAGTTGGAATGATACCTGGATATTCAGGTCACCAAACAGTGATTGGCAGACCAAAGAAGGACCATCATCACATCTTGGAAAAAATCAAGCAGGATGTGAGCAATCAACTACAAAGCACAAAGAATATGGTCAATATGGAACCAGAGGAGGAGCAGCATACCACGGAACCAGAGGAGGAAGAGCAAGAAAAAATACAACCCAGAGTAGCTGAAGTGGAAAGAGACAAAGTCATATCCAGAATAGAAGACGAGTGGGTGGAAGATGGCCCTAACAGAATTCGAAGGAATGGACTCCACAAGAATCCACGTGATACCTAAGCAGAGGCCAAATAAAATCCTGTGGAGAGTAACAGATTACCGCAATTGGCAAATAATGCCGCATTACCTTGAAAACAATGGTGCAACGCTGTGCTTGAAAACTTTGCTGCCATAGCAGCTACTAGGATTAATGGAAAAGAAACGAGAGACTAGCGGTAGAAGAACTGAAAACAGAAGGAACCGCCATCTTGGGAAAGAAGACTTCAACAGAAGATAGAAGAATTAAGTCAAGATAGGTCAGTTGACCCAGTACCAACAGGGTAATAGAAGTAAGAAATTGATTGGAAAGGTGTGGATGCTGTTTCAAGAGAGACAGTGTCCACAGCAAACATGAGACTAATAATCAGAGAATAGGAGAATACTTGGACACACTGAAGCAGAACATCGTCACATTCAGCAAGCGACTACACCGATACAAAAAGAGCTCCCACAGGAGAATAAGCAACCGTATCTTCTATGAGGACCAAAGAGCCTTCTACAGGAAGCTGGATAAAGATGAGAAAGCAGGAAACAGACCACCCAAGAAGAAGATGATCGAGAAGTTCTGGGGAAATATCTGGAGCAGTGAAGTAAGACATAACAGCAGAGCACCCTGGATGGAAGTAGAATGGAAGAAAACCTAGGACGTACAAGAGATGAGAGAGGAGATTTGAGAAGAAGAAGAAGTAAAACAGTCGATCAGGAACACCCACAACTGGCGAACCCCAGGAATTGATAACATCCACAACTACTGGTACAAGAAGCTCACACACACACACACACAACACACAACACACACACACAACACACAACACACACACACACACACACACAACACACAACACACACACACACACACACACACACACACACACACACACACACACACACACACACACACACACACACACACACACACACACACACACACCTAGCAGAGCAGTCCATTCGAATGATAAGGCACCCGGAGACAATCCTGAAGTGTCTCACTGAAGGAGTTACATATCCGAAGCCTGAAGATACAAGAAACCCAGTGAAATACAGGCCAATCACCTGTCTCCCATCGATGTACAAGATCCTGACCAGCTGCATAACCAAGAAGATATCAGACCACTTAGAGAGCCAGACATAATGGCCGAATAGCAGAAAAGGATGCAAGCGGAGGAGCAAAGGATGCAAGGAGCAATTAACCATAGATGCCGAAGTTATGGAGCAAGCCTACAAGAAGCACCACAACCTATACACTGCCTACGTCGATTACCCCAAGGTCTTCAACTCTGTACTTCATAGCTAGCTAATAGAGACCCTGAAGATATATAAGGTCAGTCTGATAGTGACAAACTTCCTAGGAGCAACAATGGCAAAATGGAGTACCTCCATTAAGGTTGAAAACATCACAACCAGGTCAATCCCCATTAGAAGAGGAATCTTTCAGGGAGATGCTCTGAGCCCATAGTGGTTCTGTCTAGCACTCAACCACCATGTCTAGCACTCCTCCACCATGCTCAACAGCAGCAAGTATGGATATAACCTCAAAGAAGGAAGAAAGGACCTATACACCTTCACCCACCTGATGTACATGGACGACATCAAGCCCTATGCGGCAACTACTCCGGATCACCGAAGAATTCAACAAGGACACCAAGACCCACACACTGCACCAGGGAAAATTAGTTGGCCAAAACTACTAGCTGCTGACTGGTAAAGAGATCGAAGCTATGACAAAAGGAGAGACCTACAAATACCTAGGGATGATGCAGGCTCAGCAGTTAGAGCACAAGGAAATCAAGAAGTGCCCGACGGAAAAATACTATCAGAGACTCAGAAGCCTGTTGAAAGGAAAATCGAATGGAGGGAACATTGTTAAAGCCATAAACACCTATGCAACTCTAGTACTAACATACATGGACTAACACCGAGCTAGAAAGTATCATGCGAAAGACAAGGACAGTGATGACCAAGAGCTGCCAACACCACCTGAAGTCAGCAGTGGAGAGACTAACAATAGCTCGGAAAGAGGGAGGAAGGGGCCTGATAGACTTGATAGAGCAACAGAAAACAGCGATAGTTAACCTGAAGCATTACTTTGAGAACAACACAGCACTATTCCACAACGCCATAAGAAAGATAGCTAAGTGGTATACCCCACTCAACCTAAGCGAGGGAACCCACTCCTTTCCAGACAGCACAAGAAATGAAGTTAGAAAGATGGGCAAAGAAGACACTACAATGACCTCGACCAAGATCACATTGACTGCATTGCTTCAAATGGATGGCTCACAAGCAGGACACTCTTCCCTGAGACTGAAGGATTCATGATGGCCATCCAAGACCAGGTAATCAACACCAGAAACTGTAGAAAATACATCACAGAGGACCCCAGAATATCAGATGACACATGTCGATGATGTCACCTGGCCTCAGAAATTATCCAACACATTGCCGCAGAGTGCAAGGTTATTGTTATTATTATTTTTAGGAGGATTAGCAACTAAGGCCATATTGCTCCTGGAATTTGCGGTGGTCATTCCCTGACTTTTCCTCATCCTCTGTATTTGGTGGTCATGGGCTCAAAACCCAGTCTAATCGAGAAACGTGTGCTTCGCACTGTTTCTTCTGCCCACTTGCCTATGGAGGCGCCGGGGTGCAAGGTTATCACCGAGACTGAGTACATACACAGACAGACCAGTTAGCAACGATAATACATCAGAAGCTAGCAAGGAAATACCAGTTGACCAAAGAAAGTGTACCATACTACAAGTACGAACCCCAGGCAGTACTAGAGACCCCAACCCACAAGCTGTATTGGGACCGCGCCATAATAACGGATAAGACCATCCCACACAACAGACCGGACATAACCCTTGTGGACAAGATGGAAAATTCTACTTACCTTATTGACATAGTGGTGCCCAACACTAACAAGGTCCAGAAAACCCATGAGGAAAAAAATTAGGAAGTACACAAACCTGAGACACGAGGTCGAAGAGATGTGGCATATACAAGAAGTATTGACCACCCGATCATCGTGTCAATCACCGATATGGCGCCAAAAACTCTACATAGCAGCCTAGCAGCAATAGGTCTCCCAGAGAACACCTACAAGGAACTCCAGATAGTCGCAATCCTGAACACCTTTAGGATAGTCAGAGATTTCCTTGACCAACAGTAACACCAGACATTACAACTACCCTGTGTACTTGGTAGCAGTACCTGTCACGGAGTGGAATCCCCCAATCAGGGAGAAATAATATGAGTAATAATAATAATAATGAGGATGGCAGGCACAGCATAGCAAAAGCTGACCCCATGCCACTAATAAAGATGATAATAAAATTTATTATCTTTGTTCCATGAGAGTAAAAAAGAAATTTCTCATTTGCTTTCAGCATTGAAAAAGAAGAGATAATTACAAATGCATCCTTTCCATAGCTACTGCAGGCAGTTTACACATTTTTGTTGGCAATAAAGTGATATGTACTCATTGTTCACACTTAGCAATCCTACAGAGTGAGTGCAGCAAGCAAGAGAGTGAGAGTGTTTATGTGTATGCTCAAATACATAATTTAAAACTGAAAAAAAAGAAAAAAAAAGAAGGAACATTTCGTGAAGACACCACAATACTGGAAGCCCTAATATTTGGATCGATAAATATGATTCTTCCTTTCTATTTGTCAGAAGCTGGTTTACCTCTTCCCCTAACAGTTTTATTCTGGTTTTGGCTTTATATTTAGCTCCACTATTTTACCAAATGATTACCACCAATTCCCCCACTGCATAACTCATATACAGTGGGTAGCAGTAACGTCATCCACATACACTATAAATTTCTATTACCCAGCCAGCTTTGGCAGTGGTACACTCGCAGTTTGATCTATTCTTACCAATAATGGTTCCAACACCAACATAAATAACAAAGGCTAAGTAGTCACCCTTGTTTTATTCCTTTGTCAGTTTTAATGCTTTACAAAATTTCTGAATTGCCTAGAACTACTAACAGTATATAAACTTCTCAGTAGTGTGAACAGCTTATGTCCTACATTTGTTGCCTTAATTCTTGAGTAAAGCAATTTAATTGCCACTATCACCAAATTGTAATTTTTCTGTTTCCAATATTGTGATATATACTTTAATAGACAAAGATCCCACAGGAACTAGTAGTTGTTGGTGACTCTATTGTCAGGGAAACGGGCAACATGCTTTTTAAAAAGAACAGGTGGAACTACAACGTAATCAACCTTTACCCCTCTGCCAGGAGCAAAGGTTGATGACGTTGTAGAGCGGATATCATCTTTTAAGGGCACAAAAGGTGATATAGTTGTACACGTTGGCACTAATGATATTAAGAGTAGGAGACCGGCTGAATTACTTAATAAGTACAGGTCACTGTTGAAAAAAACCGCGAATTAGGGTTCAATTTGAAAGTGTCTGCAATTCTGCCCAGACACGATAGGAGGGAGTATATGATGAGAGTCTTGTCGATCAATTCGGCCCTGGAAAGATTGTGCAAGGCTCAAGGAATAGAATTTTTTTCAGCCTGGTCTGTACTTGTTAACAGGAGAGATTGCTTCTACAGGGATGGGATGCACTTAAATAGAAAGGGTGCAAGAATATTTGCTGATGCTATCGAGGCAGTGTTAGGTGGGTCGGAAAACTGCTAGGTTGGGGAGGATACAAGGACTAATAGATTAACAGTAGCCACTGGCAGAGGTGTAAGTGATTCTTGCACTACTTCTATTGGAATGAGCAGAAGTCTGGAAAACAAGATGCAGGATATTTCAGAGACTGCTGGGAGTCATTGTGGTTCAAGTAAACACATGGGTTGTATTCGGGTAGCTAAGAACAGGAACAGGTGCATGTACACTTGCATGTACACCAATGCTAGGAGTTTGGTAAATAAATTTGATGAATTTGAGGTATTGCTCAAAACATCAAAGGCAGATATTGTTGGGATATCAGAGACGTGGTGTCACACAGATATAAGGAATGCATAACTGGAATTTGGGGAATACAACGTGTATAGAAAGGATAGACAGGACAGGAAGGGAGGAGGGGTTATGCTAATAGTTAAGAAACCCATAAAATCCAAGGAAGTGAAGCCAGTGAACATTGCTGGACAGTGCAGTGTCGAGTCAGTTTGGTGTGACATAAGCATTGGGAACTCAAAATTGAGAGTAGGAGTTTGCTATAGGCCTAATGACTCTGATGAATATAATAAGAAACTGTACAGGGAAATAGAGTGGGCCAGTAAATCAGAGAGTCTTATAATGGGAGATTTTAATTTCCCAGATATTGACTGGAATTTGTGGGTTGGTCACTCACATACTAGCAAGGCTTTTGTAGATTTATTGGATGATTGTTTTCTACATCAACATGTTCTTGATCTGATTATCAGTAGTGATTCTTCAGGCATTAAAAATCTACAGATAAAGGAACCACTAGGTGGCAGTGATCACAGTGTGCTGAAGTGGGATTTACTCAAAGAGATAACTACCATCAGGGGTAAAGGGAAGGGTTTTTGCTTTCGTAGAGGCGACTACGATGGTCTGAGACAGTATTTAAATTCTATACAGTGTGAGCAACTGATGATGTTACCAACAGCAAATTCAAAATGGAAAGCATTCAAAGAGCTTATCTTGGAAGCTACTAGGCTTTACATACCAACTAAGAAATATTGTTCAAGGTTTAGGCCTAAATGGATGCCAGATGAACTAATGAGACATATGGCAGAGAAGAAAAATGCATGGGATATATACAAATTAATGGGTGACATGGAAGCCTATGATAGATATAAGCTGGTCTGTAACCAAGTCACAAAGGCAGATTATGCAAAATCCTTGGCAGAGAAAAACAGAAAAGAGTTCTTTACCTATGTAAACTCTAGAAGGAAAGTGATGAATCAGATTGTTCCACTGGATATTGATGGTTCAACAGTTGAGGATCCTGCTCAGGTGGCTAACAAACTAAACGAGTATTTTGCTTCTACATTACACACAAGGAATTATTCAGGGAGGGGAATGCTACAGGTGTATTCAACTCTGGCTGTGAGCTAGATGATTTTGTAATAACTGAGAGGAAAGTGGAGGAGAAATTGTTGAGGATAAACAAAAAGGCACCTGGGGGGGGGATTGGACCTATCCAGTTATATTAAAGGAGGCAGCAAAGGAAGTAAGCAAATCCGTAGCCGTTATTATGAGAGCTTCTTTGGACTCACGGGAGGTACCCATAGACCGTAGACGTGCAAATGTGACCCCAATTCACAAAGGAAGATCAAAGGCTGACACAAGTAAATATAGACCTGTGAGTTTAACTTCTGTTCCAGAAAAATTAACGGAAGCACTGGTTAAAGAAGCACTGCAGGATCATCTAGACAAGACTTCAGTTATATCTCGGACACAGCATGGTTTTGTTAAGGGAAAGTCTTGCCTGACCAATTTGATTGGATACTATGATGCAGTCACAAAAGAACTGGATGCAGGGAAGAACTTTGATATTATATATTTGGATCTTAGAAAGGCTTTTGATTCTGTTGCACATGGAGGACTGCTGCACAAATTGGAGCAGCGTGGCCTTGGAGGCAAAGTGCTGCTATGGATAAAGGGATGGTTGAGGGGGAGAAGACAGAGAGTGGTAATCAATTGACACTGCTCATTGTGGACTAATGTTATTAGTCGAGTCCCTCAGGGTTCAATGTTGGGACCATTATTGTTTTCTGTATTTATAAATGATATTGATGATGTATATCAAGCTTAATGTCCAAGTTTTCAGACGATACAAAAGTTGGCATGGTTGTTAAGTACACTACTGACTCTCTATGCTACTTCAACAGGATCTGAAAAGATTGAGCCGATGGGCTGAGAGGTGGAAAATGAAGTTTAACATTGACAAATGTAAAGTACTACATATGGGGAACAGCAACCCCAGAGCAACCTATCAACTCTGTGGTACTACACTCACAGTGATAGAGAATGAAAAGGACCTGTGGGTAATTGTGCAGGCAGATATGAAGTTCTCTGAGCAGTACAGATGGGCTGCAAGAGTAGCTCATGGTATCTTGTCAATGTTATTCAGGAATTTTTCTAGCAGGGATAAGGAGGTGATTATTCCCTTGTATAAGGCAATAGTCAGGCCACACCTTGAGTACTGTGTACGGGTCTGGAGGTCTCTTTTCAAGACGGATGTAGAGCTGCTGGAACGAGTACAGAGAAGGGCAACAAGATTTGTGAATGGAACAAATTGTTGCTCTTATGAAGAAAGGCTTAAGTTTTGCAAAATTACAGTGTCTGGAGACTAGGCACCGGTGAGGTGATCTGATAGAGGTGTATAAAGCCTTGAATGATTCGAGCATGCTCAATGCTGATGGGATTCTTCCTTTTGCTCAGAATAATCACCTGAGAGGGCATAAATTCAAATCGAGGATAGACAGATGTAGGATAGATGTGCAGAAATTTGTCTTTAGCCAGTGGGTAGTTGGTTGGTGGAACAGACTTCCATCCAGTGATGTGGAAGTTGATTACTTAAATAAATTTAAGGCTCAGCTGGACAGGTATTTCGAACGAACGGACAGGTGAAATGGAAGTGTTTTTTTTTTTTTTTTTTTTTTTTTTTTTTAAGCTGATGCTGCATAAGCTTGCTTTCTTGAATTATATGACTCTACTAATGCTTAATGCTAAGGTTATATTGTATTCGTCTCGTTGCTCTAGCATAACACTGCATGTTACATTCAATTCTGATATAGCGTGGTACATGTGTTTCTAAAAATTTGTGTCTTATGGTATTTCACGTATTAAAATCAACTTATGGAAAAAAATAGTGATAGGGACAGAGCACCCAAAAAAAGTGTTCAGTCTGGTAAGTAAAACACTATAAAAAAGTTAGAAACCCAATAAAATAACTAACACAAATTTAAACATCTTCGATTTCTAATAAATAAATATTACAGTCAATATAGCATCTTTACCTTGACAAGATATGAAATTTGCTTGATTGATATTTCTGTTCACTGCTGGTAGCTTTTTTTTTTTTATTGTAAAATTTAAAACATTAAAAAAGATAAATAATCAATAATGGCAAACATTGGATGCACAAATTGCACAATTGAGACAAGTTTATGAAGCTTGAAAAATAGGAATGAAGAGAAGATATTCTGAAAATTTATTTATGTTTTCTATATGATTGAAGATTTCATGGAAGGGGCAACACCTTTCTCCATAATAACATAAAAATCCACAGAATTCCAGCCATCAGTAATATCGCAAATGCAGTAAGATCAAGTTTACTACCTGGTTTATAATTAGATTGCACTAACTGAAATGCCCAATAAACTGGGAACTGCAAATTGTTTTTATTATTTTTATGGTATTGTACTCCAGAAATGTGCTCCTCTGCTCATGCTATCACACCTCATGAAGTTCTGTTCAAACCAAAAAAATGTGAGCTCCTGAAAATGTGAGTTGGCCTAAAATATCACGTGTTATCTTGTGAATACAGCGAATGACAACAGTGTGTCTCCGACCAATACAACAGTAAATGGGAAATGTAGTTCTTACAAATTTGATGTTTGACAATTTTTAAGCTTCGTAAACTTGTACGTATTGCTGTGCAAGTCGCTAATTCAGCTTGGTGCTGGGTTTTGTGTTTACCTGGTGTTATTCGCAGATGAAATCGCATCTGTGCCATAGCAAAAATCACTTTATACTCGCATTGTTCCCTCATAATCAAATGTTGGAGCAAATTTGTGTTGCGAAAATGCACGTTATAGCAGAACTGACTGTGCTAATGACCTTGGTTATATCACATTTTAATTTCACTGTGAAAACCTTAGCAAATATAGTGACCTCTTATTTTACGCATGTTTAGTTTAAATTACGTGATTTAAAATAACACGAGGCAACCATATTTACAGAAAGCGCCAATCGAGGCCAGCACAATAGCCCTCCATTTTCTCATTTTGTTTTGCAGAGTATTGTCGATCGGCTGTCTGTTGGAAGTGCATAATTTTTTTCTTTTGTGCTTATTTTTACTTATTTTGTTTTTATTATTACCCTTATGACCTTGACCATAACCTCAATGTTTATATTTAAAAAAAAAAAGCCTCATCACACTTATATTTCCATTTCTAAAAACACTGCGCCTGGCTTTAAGGTGGGCTCAAGATCGGCTAACACTTTTGTTTGGTGCTAATATGGTGGGTCATAAACTGGAACCTGTGTGCTTTTACCACTATCAAAACCTCATGCCCTTAATGGTTATGAAATGTTGTACATGTACTGGTACTCAAACCTTAAAGGGTGGATGACTGCTATTATTTTCAGAGGTTATCTTGGATCTCATTTACAATCAGAATTGGATGTGTATTGCAAGGCAGAAGGAATTCCATTCAACATCTTACTTATTCTTGATAATGCCACAAACTATCCATCCAGTATTGTTGATGTCTAATATCAAGATTGTTTTTTTTTCTCTGTAAATACAACCTCAATACTCCAGCCTATGGACAAACATGTGATTAAATATTTTAAGGCTCAATATATAAAGTGCATTCTAACGGTATCTGGAAAGTTCACGGCCCACAATTCACCGGGCACATAATTCATTACCCACAGTTCAGCGCTGGGAAAATTTTGTCAGGGTTTAATTAAATACTTTATTATTATAATAACATTCTGTAGTAACAGTATTTAAGGTGGGCTTGACATTAGTACAAAGAAAATAGTCAAAATACGAAACAGTTTATTACATATAAAATGTGATAAAAATTTTACTATTATGCATAGAATAGTCAAATATAAAATATTTCATTACGATAAAAATTTAGTTATAATTAATACTATATATATAGTAAACATAATATAAAGCAGTAAAAAGACAAAATTTAATAAGAAATGTTATGAGCTATGCCTCAAATAAAATCTAGAATATCATTCGGATCATATTCATTGACAAGTTTTCTCACACGCACTGCACAGTCACAACATTTTTTCTTTGACATTTGAGATTCATGTCCACTCACATATTGTTCGAAAAATGCACTTTGTTTTGGCTTTGTTCTTTTTTAAAACAGTTTATAAATTTCCATATGTTTGTATGATGGGTTGATACTTGTTCTTCAAAACCTCTCTGTCAACCTTTCACAGATTTGTTTGTTTGTGGCAAACCTTCCAAAACAGTTTCATACAAATTCCACATTTCATGTAGAAAATGTGGTTGCCGTCATTGCTGCCTTCTTTGTGGACATCCAATCCATGTATCTTCAAAGTAGTCAAGAATTTCTTGAGCTTCTGGAGGAAAAATCCCACTTCCACGTGAAAACTCAAATACATCTACTACTGCCATTGCTGGTACAAAAGCTATTGCTGATAACATATGCAGCTTTAATTTTGAAATCTGTGTCAGTTTTGTATCATTTCTTCAGTCCATTTCTCTGAATTGTACAAAAAATACACTGAGTGAAATGGAAGAAACAACCTCGGTGTTTTGTGTTCGGAAATTCCTTCTTACACGCAATAATCATCGCCTTCTCAAAATCGGTGGTTATTAATAATTAGAAAGTGATGGCTCTAAATTCTTTAATTGTTGTAGAAGAGTTATGTAGGCACATTCTGATTTGTCTGGTAACAGTGCATACACTAACAGCAACGATACATTCTGTTTCAAACTATGTATTGTATATAACTGATGGAATAGCAGCGGAATGGTTTTAAAAGTTCCATCAGCATACCAGTGGTCACTTTGTGCCAATAAATGGAGGTTTTCTTGTGTTGAAAAAATTAATATCAGCTTCTCTTCTGGATCGGAATCAAAATTTAAAACTGTTCTCCATTGCATGCTTTAGTATATTCTTCGGGAAACTGAATATCACTATAGTGAGTCGGAAGAGCTGGACCAGACATGCTAATTTCTAATATTTCTTATTGTTCTTTTAATACTGTGTACATGTGGAAGTTTAGGCACTGCCACTAGACTTCATTCACTAGTAGCACTTGATATTATGTAATGCGGTGCATCGTTTGTAGTTTTTGCACTTGTACGAATGATATCATGAACTTTCACTGCCTCTACTTCTGCTGCGCCACCACAATGATTGTGTTCTTTCTTCCATGTTCTAACAGTTTTGTTGTTAACTGTACTGACTTGCACTTGACATTTTGTTTTTTTGATACTTTTCATATTTCCAACGCGTCTTTTCTTGAATCTGCTTGTCTTTAAAGAAGCAGTGACTGCCAATTATCAACTTTCTCTTTCCTTTTTCTGTCTGAATAAACTGGAGAGACATTTCGGACTGCTAATAAAGTAGGGACTGGAGCAAAATTAAGAAATGTCATATTTAGTAGGTAAAAATTATATTTTGTAAAGGATTACATACATTAACAGGTAATTGTTAGGCAGAACTCGAATTGCATGGATTATGCCTCGATGGAACTGCAGGAAAAATTTCTGAACTTTAATCCCTCAATCAAATTGCACACAAGTACTGTTACTAAGATTATATTAAGGTACTTAGATTTAACAAATAGTATATTTGATTATTCGGCAAAACATTTCACTCAACATTTTACTGTGCATACTGTGGAAATTGGCCATTTATACATGCCGTATTTGTGCTGTTAAAAATCAGAGGCGATTTCCCATGAAGGTGCCTTACGTATGATAACAGAGGAGTGCAGGAGAACTCCAACATTTTTTATAAAAAAAATTCAAAAATTCTTAGTTTTCAAGTGACAGAAAAATACTATTTTATAAAATAAATATATAAAATTGTTACATAAACAAAACCCTGACGAAAAATTTTCCCAGCAGTGAATTGAGGGCAATGAATTGTGTGTGCCTGCGGTGAATTGGGACTTCAGTGAATTGTGGGTGGTGAACGTTCCACGGTGAACTGTGGGTGGTGAATGTTTCTAGATCCCATTCTAGCTGATCTGATTGATCAGATTTGTCAAGAAATCCTTGACAAAATATGCAAAGAAAAACAACAAAGATTTCTTTGCTTATGTAAACTCTAGAAAGAAGGGGATGAATCAGATTGATCCACTTGATATTGATGGTTCAACAGTTGAGGATCCTGCTCAAGTGGCTAACAAATTAAACAAGTATTTTGCATCTTCATTCACACATGAATTAATTTCTAATATTTCTTATTGTTCTTTTAATGCTGTCTACATGTGCAAGTGTAGGCACTGCCGCTAGACTTCATTCACTAGTAGCACTTGATATTATGTAATGCGGTGCATCGTTTGTAGTTTTTGCACTTATAGGAATCCTGTAAGGAAGGTGAGGACAGAAGTTTATTAAATTCTGATGGAGCTAAATGGTTTTGTAATAATGGAGAGCAAAGTGGAGGAGAAATTGTTGAAGTTAAATATAAAAAAGCATCTGGGGTGGATGGAATCTATCCAGTTTTATTGAAGGACGGCGCGAGGGAAGTATGTAAACTCATAGCCATAATTATGAGAGCATCGTTAGATTCAGAGGAGGTCCCATGGACTGGAGATGTGCAAATGTATCACCTATTCATAAAGGGGGTTCAAATGGTAATTATAGATCTGTTCTGGAGAAAATAGTGGAGTCACTGGTTCAAGAAGTGTTGCAGGATCACCTAGATAAGACTGCACTAATAGTTCAGACAGAGCATGGATTTGTTAGGGGAGATCTTGTCTGACCAGTTTGATCGGATACTACAATGTGGTCAGAAAGGAACTGGATGCAAAAAATAATTTTGATATCATATACTTGGATTTCAGGAAAGCTTTTAATTCTGTTGCACACGGAAGAATGCTCTATAAATTGTAGTGGTATGGCATTAAGGGCAAGTGGATACAATGAATAAAGGATTGGTTGAGTGTGAGATGGCAAAGAGTGGTAATAAATGGACACTGCTGTATGTGGACTAATGTTATTAGTGGTGTCCCCCAGGGTTTGGTTCTTTGCCCATTGTTGTTTTGTGTATTTATCAATGATATTGATGAAGGTATATTGGGCTGAATGTCCAAGTTTGCAGATGATAGAAAGGTTGCAGGGCTGTTAGTGGCAGTAAAGACAGTATGCTACAGTATTTCCTAGATCCAACAGGATCTAGGAAAGTTAGGCAGATGGGCTGAGAAGTGCCAATCGAAGTTTAACATTGACAAATGCAAAGTATTGCATATGGGTAGCAGTAACCCAAGTGAAATGTACTATCTAGGTGGTACTACACTCAGGGAATTGGAAAATGAAAAAGGCTTGGAGGTAATTGTACAGTCAGATATGAAGTTCAACTATCAATGCAGCAGGGCACCACAGCAGGTCATGGAGTCTTGTCAATGATAAATAGGAATTTTGCTAGCAGAGACAAGGATGTGATTATCCCTTTGTATAAGGCAATGGTCAGGCCACACCTTGAGTACTGCGTACAGGTTTGGAGGCTTCATTTTAAGAAGGATGTAGATTTGCTTGAACGAGTACAGAGAAGGGCAACAAGATTGATGAGAGGAAAAAAGGGGTGCTCTTTCCAACTGAGGCTTAAATTCTGCAAGTTGCAGCACCTGTGAGGTGATTTGATTGCGGTGTATAAGACCTTGATGCTTGAGCAGGCTCAATTCTGATAGGATTCTTCCTCTTGCTCAGATTCCATACCTGAAGGGGCATAAATTCAAATTGAGGAAAGACGGTTGTAGAATAAATGTATGGAAGTTTGCCTTTAGCCTGTGTGTAGTTGATTGCTGGAACAGAATTCCATCTGTTGTGGAAATTGTGGAAATAAATTTAAGGCTAAACTAGTCAAACATTTTGAGTGACCAGATGGGTGAATTGGAAATTTTTTTTTTTTTTTGGTTGATGCTGTATAAGCTTGCTTTCTTGTATCATATGCCTCAACAAATGCTAATGTGCAATGGTATCAAAAGCTTTCCTAAAATCTTAGTACAGTCAGTCCTCGTATAGCACGATAGTTGTGTTCCTAGAAACCCTCGTGCACTGCAAAATCGTGCAATATAAACAACAGGCCCTATGGGAAAAATAGGGTTAGGTGCCGACCACGCAAGATTGAACACACATTTGTAACGAAAACATTACCAAACACAATAAATAATCGTAATAAAATACTTACGTATTTTTTTACTATTAATCGTAATTAATCGAATTATCGTAATAAAATACTTACGTATTTTATTAAGTAATAAAATATTGCTAACGCTTTTGCTTCTATTGTAAGCAAACCTGTTTTTTTTGTTTGATTTTCTGTCCAAACAGATGACAGCCGTTCCATCTCTTCCAATTCTTTGCGTCTTAATCTAATGGATTTTAATTACACTTTGAGTTGTTCCTGCTATGAAAGTTGTTTTTATTTTCTCTGCATTCTTTCAAATTCTCAGCGTTGCCTCATTTAGGCCTGTAGCACGTGCGATATCACATGGTCTTTCATTTCGCTCAAAGCGTTTCACAATTTCATATTTTTTCTCTATCGACAGAGGCGGACTAGCCATAAGCCTTACCGGAAAAACCTCGGTGGGTCAGAGGCCGGTGTGATTTTGGCCATAAACCATAGTATGAGGCCATTCTAAATTTTCCCAGGTAAGAATTTTTGATCCAGTCTGCCTCTGTTTATCGATATTGCTTTTCTTTTTCTCTCTGAATCTGCAGTGTCTTCACCAGGACGCTTCCTTTTCACACCTTTTAAGTATTTTACTCATTTTTAGGGAATAAATCACAATTACAAAACATTAGGCACGCTTGATACACAAACAAAGCTGCCCGTGTAGTAACTGAATAAACAAAGGCAGATACACTATTAACACCTTACATTTTACTAAAGCACATTTCTGGGGGGTTACTACCATAAAACAAAAATAATTTCCAGTTGTGTTCCTGCTAGTGGAATCTGTTATAAACTGGTAGTAAACTCGATCTAATTGCATTTGTGATAATACCGATAGCTGGAATTGTGTGGGTTTTTACGTTATTATGGTGAAATGTGTTTCCCCTTCACTGATATAAAAAAATAAACATTTTCAGAATCTTCTCTTCATTCCTATTGTGTTGCGTTCAGTTGGGGTGATTCCGCGTTCAATTGCCATTTCTTGTAAACACAAAGGCGAATCGTGCATAAGCGAATTCGGTTCGTGTTATATAAGATATCGTTCCCCTATTTATAAATCGTGTATGATCGAATTTGTGTCGTGTAAACACGTGTTATACGAGGACTGACTGTATATGTTATCAAAATTATTTTTTGTATCCAGTTCCTTTGTGTCCACCACAGTATCCAATCAAATTTATAAAACAAGACTTCCTCTTAAGAAACCCATGCTGTGTCTAAACTGTAACTGCAATCTTGTCTAGATGATCCTGCTTTGCTTCTTTAACCAGTGATTCCATTATTTTCCCAGGAATAGAAGTTAAACTAACAGGCCTGTAATTATTCGTATCACTGTTTGATTCCCCTTTGTGAATTAAGGACACATTTGCACATCTCCAGTTCATGGGGATCTCCCCTGAGTTCAAAGAAGCTTTCATAATTATGGCTAAGGGTTTGATTCCTTTGCTGTTTCCTTTAATATAACTGGATAGATTCCACCACCCCAGGTGCATTTTTTATTTTGTTCAATTTCAACAATTTCTCGTTCACTTTACTCTCAGTTATTAGAAAATCATTTAGCTCTCTGTCAGAGTTTGATCAGCTAATGGCCTTCACTTCCCTAGAGACTTCATCATGTGTGATATAGATGCAAAATACTCATTCAGTTTGTCAGCTACCTCAGCAGATTCATCAACAGTTAAACTGTCGATGTCAAGTAGACTAATCTGATTGATCCCCCCTTCCTTCTGGAGTTTACATAAGTAAAGAAGTTTTTACTGTTTTTCTTTGCATCCTTTTCCAAAGATTTCTCATAATCTGCCTTTGCTTGCCTAATGTCCTTCGTGACTTGATTTTAGATAATCTTATATCTACTGTAGGCATCTGTATCTCCTGATAATTTATATGCATCCCATGCATTTTTCTTCTCTGCCACAAGTCTCATTAGTTCCTCTGACATCCATGTAGACCTAAACTTTGAACAGTATTTCTTAGTCGGTATGAAAAGCTTAGTCATAACGACTAAGAAATACTGTAAGAAAAAGCAGCTTCAATGATTAATTCTAAACTGAGTGAAAACTGCTCTGTCAGCTAAATGCATTTCTTTAGAGTTTAGGTGCCTCCATAGCCATGTGGGCAAGAGCAGCAGTGCATAGCACATGCTTCTTGATTAGACCAAGTTTCGAGCCTGTGACCACCAAATACGGAGGAAGCGGAAAGGTCAGGGAATGACCACCAAATATCCCCAGAGCAATATGGCCTTAGTTGCTAATGCTCCAAATAACAAACAAACAACAACAAACCTTAGAGTTTGTGTTTCTTAACTAACAGCATAACCCCTTCTCCCTTCCTACCCTGTTTTTCCTTTCTGTACACATTGTACTCCCCAAATTCGAATTCTGCACTGCTTATATCTGTTTGACCCCATGTCTCTGATATCCCAACAGTATCTGCCTTTGATGCCTTGATCAGCACTTCAAATTCATCAGATTTATTTATTATACTCCTAGCATTGGTATTCATGCAAGTAAGAGTAAGAACAGGTGCAAGTATATATATGCACCTGTTCTTACTCTTAGATAACCTAACACAAACTATGTATTGGCTTGTTCTATGATGACTCTTAGCAGTCCTTGAAATCCCTGGTAACTCATTTTCCAGGGTGCTGCTCATTCAATGGAAGCATTGCAAGAATCACTTTCGCCTCTGCCTGTGGCTGTTGTTAATCTATTAGTCTGTGAATTCCCCAAGCTGGCAGTTTTCTGATCTACCTACCTAACACTGCCTCGATAGCATCAGCAAATATTCTTGCACCCTATCTATTTAAGTGTATTCCCATCCCTTTAGAAACAATCTCTCCTGTTAACACATGCATTTTCCTTCTCCTTTTTGAGTATTAACTTCTCCAGGACTGCCTGCACTTCTGCTGCTGCTATTTTATCTCCACAATGTTGATAAATTCTTATTTCCTCGTAGGAGATCTTTCACCTAGTTTCTACCATATTAATTTCTTTAATTGACTTTTGCATGATAAAATACTTTTGCACTCTAATGTTTGTCCACATTTTCTCATATGCTTCTGCCCTACTGTATAATCTTTGAATAACAGTATTATAGTACTGTCATCTCTATCTGGAAGTACAGGGTTATGCTTCCAGTAGCCTTTCAACAAATGATATCTGTGAGTAAATTCCCTACCACATTATTGCCATGGGATCTCAAAATTTGTTGAACTTCTGCAAATTTGATTCCCTGTATCTTTCCATAAGTTGTCACGTTATAGATATCTATCCTAATGCCTATATTATTAGCTATTCTGCAACTTGTGGTTTTTGTAGCTCTTTCAACCACCAGGCATCTGCGAAATCCACTTTTTTGAACAAATCCCCCCCCTACCAAACAAGGATCTCCCTCAAAATTTTGTCCATTATTGTGTTCTTAATATAGTTCTAGTAGCGGAATGGTCAGGCATGAGGGTGCATAAGTATATGTGCCTTGAGTGACCAGGATTCAAACCCACGGCTACTAAATTCAGTGGTGTTTCTTGTATTCTCTTTACCTTGTGTACTGCTCTGAATGTGTAGTCATCTCTCAGTATAAATAGAAAATTTATTTTTTTATTTATTATGACTGATTGCTACCCCCCATATTGTTACCAAATCCTTGAAACAGTCCCCCTCTCAAGTTGTGTTTGGACTGTATGCACTGATT
The DNA here is from genome assembly GCF_048544385.1 of Mastigoproctus giganteus. Lineage (NCBI taxonomy): Eukaryota > Metazoa > Arthropoda > Arachnida > Uropygi > Thelyphonidae > Mastigoproctus > Mastigoproctus giganteus. The sequence goes on from NC_143585.1 coordinate 153,947,203, forward strand.
AATCCAGTTGTGCATACTTCATAACTTTTGTTTATAGCCACAACTCTGCTTTCTATATCTCTACTTGCATGCTGTAAATTCTCTAAAGTTGGAGGAACCACTGCTATGCCCACCTCTGCTGTGCGAGTTGTCCCAAAGCTCTAGAGTTGTAATAATCATTATATATTTTGATATTGCTGAATATTTGCTAAATATGTGAAATGTGTTTTTTGCAGAAACCAAATTTTAACTCCCCAATTTATCATGATTTTTCATATCATTTTCTTATTGTTTGGAAATAAATTAAGCTTCAATATTCAGATGAACCAAGGAAACTAAATCAGCACTGTTTCAAAGCTAATTGAACTCTCATCAGTGAGTGGGTATAAGAACTAATAAAATTTTAGAGCAGAAAGCTTCAGATTACAAGAAATTCAAACAGTGATATTGTTTAATGTAATTGAATTTTAAGACAAACCCAAGTTTGTGTGTTAGAAAAGGAAATTACGATGCCTTAAGGTACTACATGGCCTCTATTAACTGGGTAAATATAGTGCAGAAAATGAATACATTTGAACTGCGGTACGCTTTTAAAACATTAATCACAGATGCCTTGAATGCATATATACCATTAAAAAAATACTCCACGAGGAGTGTTCCAAGTTGGATGAATAGTGAAGTTGCCACATTACTTGAGCAGAAAAAGGTAGCATGGAAAGGTTACAGAGCAATAAAAAGTACTGAAGCCTATAACAGCTACAAGGTGATGTGTAATAGAGCCACAGAAAAGGTTCGACAGGCAAAGACAGTTTATGAGAAATCACTAGCAATCAGAGCAAAGAGGGAGGATAAAGAATTCTTCACATATATAAATGCCAAGAAGAGCAGGACAAATCGGATCAGACCTTTACGTAAGGGAAAGGGGATAGTATTAAATACACCAGCTGCCGTTGCAGATGAACTCAACAGTTATTTTGCATCGATATTTACAAATGAAAAACCTTTTGTGGCAATGGGAAATTGTGGGAGCGAAGTTAAAAAATATGTAATTAATGATATTGAAATTTCGCAAGATTATTTAATGATGGAATATACCTTACAATCTTAAGGGAGGCGGCAAGTGAGTGCATTGAACCGTTGAGGCTAATTATGCGAGCATCACTAGATTCTGGGGAGATTCCCTTGGATTGGAAAAGTGCCAATGTATCTCCCATACATAAGGGTGGCTCTAAAAGTGAAGTTGGAAATTATCGACCTATCAGTCTGACTTCAGTAGTTGTTGTTGTTATGTGGTTTTTAGGAGCATTAGCAACTAAGGCCATATTACTCTGGGGATATGCGGTGGTCATTCCCTGACCTTTCCACATCCTCCGTATTTGGTGGTCACGGGCTCGAACTCGTCTAATCAAGAAGCGTGTGCTATGCACTGCTGCTCCTGCCCACCTGGCTACGGAGGCGCCTGACTTCAGTAGTAGGGAAAATCATGGAGTCAATGATCAAGGGTGGAATTGAGGATTATTTGGATCGAATTGAAATTCTCAAGGATTCTCAGCATGGTTTTGTAAAGGGAAAATCATGTTTAACAAATCTGGTTCACTATTTCGAAAGGGTCACTCACGAGCTGGATTTAGGGAATAATTTCGACATTGTTTATTTAGATTTCAGCAAAGCTTTTGACTCAGTCCCACATGAGCGGTTGCTTTATAAGCTGGAACAGGTTGGAATCACTGGGAAAATCCTTAGATGGATAGAAGGATGGCTTCAGGGCAGGAGGCAGAGGGTTGTGATAAATGGCTATTCCTCAGATTGGGTTGATGTAAGAAGTGGGGTTCCCCAAGGATTAGTATTAGGACCACTGTTGTTTTTAATTTTCATAAACGACATTGATGAAGGGATAGAGGGCGTGATGTCTAAATTTGCAGATGATGTTAAAATTAGTAGAGTAGTTAATGATCACTGTCAAGCTGAGCTTCTTCAGAGAGATCTAGATAGACTTCGGGAATGGTCAGAAAAATGGCAGCTATGCTTTAATCCAACAAAGTGTAAGGTATTACACCTGGGAAACAGTAATCGCAAAGTAACTTATTCACTTGGTGGAGTTCAACTAAAGCCAGTACTGGAGGAAAGGGACTTGGGTGTTACGATACGGTCAGACATGAAATTCTCTGAGCATTGTAAACAGGTTGCAGGGAAGGCCCATGGTGTCCTATCGATGATCTATCGAACTTTTGCTAGTAGAGATAGGGACGTGATAATCCCATTATATAAGGCTTTTGTTAGACCACACTTGGAATACTGTGTTCAAGTATGGAGACCTTACCTAAAGAAAGACATCGAGCTTCTTGAAATGGTGCAAAGACGGATAACTCGCCTGGTGAGATCGGCAAAAGGGCATCCTGAAGTCATTATGAAGAAAGACTTCGAATATGTAGGTTGCAGAGTTTGGAAACTAGACACCTTAGAGGAGATTTGATTGAGGTGTTTAAGGCTCTGAGAGGCATCAGTAAAATGAATGAGGATGAAATTTTCAAGATTATAAATGATGCTAGAACTAGGGGACATAAATTCAAGTTACGGGGGGAAATGTTAAGATTGGACTGCAGGAAGTTTTATTTTAGCCAGCGAGTTATAAATTACTGGAATAAGTTGCCTTCATGGGTGGTAGAGGCCGACAGTTTGGGGAAATTCAAAGGTCATCTGGATAGTACCTTCGGGTAAGGGAAGCGCATAGGATGATAGGTTTAATTTCCTTTTTTTTTTTTTTTTTTATTAATTATCATTATTTATTTTATTTATTTATTTTTTGTTTTTATCATTGTTTTGTTCGGATATTTATTTTATTTTATTTTATTTTTTATTTTTGGCTGGTGCAGCATAAGCCATAGGCTTTCTTGCACCATGCAGGCATTACTAATACTAATACTAGTAAGTTGTGGCTCGGGATCGCAAACCTGTTCCTATAGTAGGACCCTGAGCCGAATTTGAATGTTACCTCAGCATGAACTTAAGTAAACTTAAATGAATTTAACTATGTATTAAAAAAAAAAAAAAAAAAAAAAAAAAAAAAAATGATACACTGTAATTTGCAAGCCGATGGGTACAAGTTTTCTACGCTGTAAGACACCAAGAATGCAAAGTGTATCCTATGTACATATATACATGGCACAAAATATGACAATTATATTGAACCAAAGGGTTCAGAAAACAAATTTTTGAAATTAATTATGCTTATCGCTTTCCTGAAGTGGTATTTCAGGTAAGCGATAGGGAAATTATTATTAATCAACTTGTTGTACAATGCTATTATGTTTGTTGAACAGCTTTTATTATTTTTGCAAATATAAGCAATCCTCAGACACTGGGATAAAATGATATTAGCATGCACTGATTTTGATATATTATTAACTTTCTTTTCATCACTAATATAAATATATATATATATGTATGTATTTGTTTCAGAAAGGTACAGAGTTCAGCTAGTACTATTTAGTTCAGTTAGTACTATTTCCAATCATGTGGATACACGATAACAGTTCTTGCAGTTGTGATTGAGAGTGGAAAGTACTTTTTCTGAAATGAGAATAATGAGGACAATCTAAAAGTGACTATAAACTGTACAATGCATGCATCGAGGTGGGTCGTCCCCCACAAGTAGAAACATATGCGTTAGGTGGTTATGTCCTATCCTTAGTCTTGCCAGTACAACTTCTTCCTGTCTAATCTGTCTGAAGCTGGATATCCATAATGCTGGTTCTTCTTTGATTTCGAGCAATTTGTTAGTCATTTGTGACTTCCATATTTCTGACCACTGAAATGTTCACAGTTTTTTAATATGCTTCAAATTATCTATATACGATACTTGGTAATTTGCTGGTGTTGTACTGTTTGGTTTTTTGGCTGCCTGATCTGCTCTCTCATTATCTATGATACCAGAATGCCCTGGGATCCAGCAGAATTTCACTGAATGATTCCTACTTCGTAGATGGTTTATACAGGAAATTATTTGTTTTTTCATGGGATGTGATATTGAAAAGTGATTACTTAATACAGACACTGCACTCATGGAATCGGTGTATATTATGCTGCTAGCATTGTGGAAAGTGTTAATATTCTGTAAGGCTAATCTGATCACATATAACTCTGCAGTATAATGGCCACATTCAACCAGTAGTGATATATCGATTTGGTTCCCTATAATCCTTTGGATACCGTTATGAGCTTTCTCTCACTGGCTTAGGATTTAAAGTTCTTTTATTATCCACCCTGGACAATTCCATGTGAGAAATGCCAAACTGAGGCTGCCTTGAGTAATCCTTCTCTGCTCAGATATTGGAATGTTCCACTCATTCACACACCGGGGACACACAGATAGTGATTCACCCTCCTGCCTGAGGGTGAATGTTGAGCTGTTCACCTGAGGGTGAACAGCTCCACATTGTGGCACCTCCGTAGCCAGGTGGGCAGGAGCAGCAATGTGTAGCATATGCTTTTTGATTAGACTGGGGTTCAAGCCTGTGCCCACCAAATACGGAGGATGCGGAAAGGTCAGTGAATGACCACCGCATATCCCCGGAGCAATATGGCCTTAGTTGCTAATGCTCCTAAAAATCAAATAACAAACAGCTTAACATTGCATTGTCCACCAACATCAATTGGATGCACCTCCTGAGATTTTATGTTTCTTAACCAACAGCATAACCCCTCCTATCTTCCTGTCCTGTCTATCCTTCTGTATGCATTGTACTCCACAGTTTCCATTTCTGCACTGCTTATATCTGTGTGACACCACGTCTCTGATATCCCAACAATATCCACCTTTGATGTCTTACTCTCATTACTGCCATTAACATCACTTACAAATTTTGTATGATTTGCAAACTTGGACATTTACCTTCATCAGTATCATTGATAAATACAGAAAACAACAATGGGCCCAACACCAAACTCTGGGAACTCCACTAATAACATTAGTCGACAAAGAGTAGTGTCTGTTGATTTCCACCGGCTCTCTTTTCCCACTCAACCATCCCTTTATCCATTGCAGTGACTTGCCCTTAATGCCATACTGCTCCAATTTGTACAGCATCTTTCTTTTTTTTTTTTTTTTGATTTGGTAGTTGTTGGCGCATCGGCTTCTGTGGCCATATTGCACCTCCCAAGGTTTTTGCAGTACTTTGATCCAAGCCCGAGGCGGGAATCGAACCCGCGACCTTTGGGTTGCCGGGCAGGTACTTTACCCACTCGGCTAGCCCGGTCGGCACAGCATCTTTCATGTGCAACAGTATCAAAAGCTTTCCTGAAATCCAAGTATATGATATCAAAATTATGTTTTGCATCCAGTTACTTTACTTTGTGACCACATTGTAGTATCCAATCAAATTGGTAAGACAGCATTTCCCTGTAACACAAACCCATGTTGTGTCTGAACTGCAGTCTTGTCTAGTTGATCCAGCATTGCTTCTTTAACCAGTGACTCCATTATTTTCCCCGGAACAGAAGTTAAACTAACAGGTCTGTAATTACTCATGTCATCCTTTGATCCCCCTTTATGAATCAGAGATACATTTGCACATCTCCAGCATGGAGACCTCCCCTGAATCCAAGGATGCTCTCATAATTAAGACTAAGGGTTTGCTTACTTTCTTTGCTGCCTCCCTTAATATAATTGGACAGATCTCATCCACCTAAAGTACCTTTTTTATGTTCAGCACCAACAATTTTTCCTCCACCTTGGTCTCAGTTATTACAAAATCATTTAGCTCCCTGTTACAGTTTGATAAACGTCTGTCCTCCACTTCCCTACAGGTATGTTTGACTGTAGATGCAAATACTCATTCAGTTTTTCAGGTACCTGAGCAGGATAAGCAACAGTTGAATCATTGATATCGAGTGGTCCAATCTGATTCATCCCCTTTCTTCTAGAATTTACACAAGTAAAGAAGTCTTTGCCTCCTTTGCGAAAGAATTTCTTGTAATCAATCTTCGCTTGCCTACCTTCCTTTTTGACTTGATTACAGACTATCTTATATCTATCATCGACTTCTGTGTCGCCTGATAATTTATATGCATCCCATGCATATTTCTTCTCTGCCACATGCCTCATTAGTTCGTGTGACATCCATTTAGGCCTTAACCTTGAAGATTTTTTAGTTGGTATGAATAGCCTAGTAGCTTCCAGGTTTAATTCCTTGGATTCCTTGGATAGAATTTGCTGTTAGTAACATCATCAGTTGGTCCCACTGAATAGAATTTAAGAACTATCTGATACCACCATAGTGATCTCTATAAAAGCAAAACCCTTTCCTTTACTCCTGATGGTAGTAACAACTTTAAGTAAATCCTATATCACTGTGATCACTGCCATTTAGTGATTTCTTTATCTGCAGAGTCTTAGTAAGCCCAGATGCTGACCTAAAATTATAGATGTTTAAAGCCTCTCTCACTGAGCTACCTATGTTGACTGTGAAAATGGCATCATTGACATAGGTGAGTTTTTTTTTTTTTAGCATTCTCCCAAAAATTTGAGGGGTGTCCCACAAATTTTTGAGTTGTTATCCAGGGGTGCATCTTGTGCACAATCCCTTTAAAAAGGTGCTTCCGTAGCCAGGTGGGCAGGAGCAGCAGTGCGTAGCATACGCTTCTTGATTAGACCGGGGTTCGAGCTCGTGCCCACCAAATACAGAGGATGCAGAAAGGTCAGGGAATGACCACCGCATATCCCTGGAGCAATATGGCCTTAGTTGCTAATGCTCCTGAAAACCAAAAAACAAACAAACAATCCCTTTAAAACAATTTTCTAACTCATGCAGTGTAATAGGCTGATTATGAAAATTCTGATTTTGAGCTTTCAAACTGAATGCCATCCAGTTGTTGGTCAATAAAATCAGTGAATCAGTTAAAGCCCTAGTAATTTTGTGATAATTGAAAAACTTATAAATATGTCTTTTGTGTTATTTAAGCAAATTGAATGGGCATAGTTACTTGCAACATTTGCAGTTCATATGCAGTAAACCAAAAAAAGGCTGCTCCTGGCCTATCAGTTTCCTCCCTTAATTTGGTCTTCACCTCAAGTGCTAATACCTCAACTAATTTGTCATGCAAGAGGCAAATTTCCCCCTCACAATCCTCACCCCTCTCTTATCTCCACTGTACCACATCAGGTACAGCAATACATGCAGATGCCATGACTTAAACTTTTTTTCCCCTGATTAAGCTACTGTTTTTCCCAGCTGTTGAAAAAAGGTGTATAGCAAGTTTTTAATATATGTCCATGTAGAAAAAATTTTCAGATGTAGCAGTAGTGTAACGAGTCTGATCTTGAATAGGATCTCGGTTCTCTTCAAGAAGATTGGTATTTAAATGCCACAGTCCCCACACATTGTGGGGGGACTGTGGGGGTAAGGGTACATCTTTCCATTACCAGTTTATGCTCAGTGATGATTTGATTAGCAGCTATTTAACAAAAAAAAACTAGTCTCATGTGCATTTAATTACCATTAAATCAGGTGACGTGAGTCTCATGTGCATTTAATTACCATTAATCCTGATTACCATTAATTCAGGTGACGTGACTGCATGAATAATTAGGTTGTGAAGTAGCCATACATCCAACAAACTCTCTCTCTCTCTCTCTCTCTCTCTCTCTCTCTCTCTCTCTCTCTCTCTCTCTCTCTCTCTCTCTCTCTCTCTCCAATTTCATGCACTGTAAATGCCTGCCAGTCCCCATAGATACTATCTTTTCTTAATTTTGTCTGTATCATTGTCTATTAACTGTTGGGCCTCTAATATGAAACCTCTTAGACGTTTAAATCTTATTTGGTGAGTTCTCTGGTTCGGATATGAATGAATGTATGAATATGTATGAATATCCCATATCTGGTGAGTATTAGCATTAGCATTAGCATTAGTAGAGGCATTTGATGCAAGAAAGCAAGCTTATGCAGCATCAGCCAAAAAAAAAAAAAAAAAAAAAAACCACTTCCACTTCACCCCTCTGTTCGTTCAAAATACCTGTCCAGCTGAGCCTTAAACTTATTTAGGCTATCAACCTCCACCACAAGGGATGGAAGTCTGTTCCACCAACCAACCACTCGCTGGCTAAAGGCAAATTTCCGCACGTCTATCCTACATCTGTCTTTCCTCAATTTGAATTTATGCCCTCTCAGGTGATTATTCTGAGCTAGAGGAAGAATCCCATCAGCATTGAGCATGCTTAAACCATTCAAGGCTTTATACACCTCTATCAGATCACCTCGCTGGTGCCTAGTCTCCAGACACTGTAATTTGCAAAACTTAAGCCTTTCTTCGTAAGAGCACCCCTTTGTTCCATTCACTAATCTTGTTGCCCTTCTCTGTACTCGTTCCAGCAGCTCTACATCCTTCTTGAAATGAGGCCTCCAGACCTGTATACAGTACTCTAGGTGTGGCCTGACCATCGCCTTATACAATGGAATAATCACCTCCTTATCCCTGCTGGAAAAATTCCTGTATATCATTGACAATACTCCATGAGCTACTCTTGCAGCCCGTCTGCACTGCTCAGGGAACTTCATATCTGCCTGCACAACCACCCCCAAGTCCCTTTCATTCTCTACCACTGTCAGTGTTGTACCATAGAGTTGATACGTTGCTCTGGGGTTGCTGTTTCCCATGTGTAGTACTTTACATTTGTCAATGTTAAACTTCATTTGCCACCTCTCAGCCCATCTGCTCAACCTTTCCAGATCCTGTTGCAGAAGCATAGTGTCAGTAGTGTCCTTGACAACCCTGCCAACCTTTGTATCGTCTGCAAACTTGGACATTAATCCCGATATACCATCATCAATATCATTTATAAATACAGAAAACAATAATGGACCCAACACTGAGCCCTGAGGGACTCCACTAATAACATCAGTCCACGATGAGCAGTGTCCATTGATTACCACTCTCTGTCTTCTCCCCCTCAACCACCCCTTTATCCATAGCAGCAATTTGCCTCCAATGTTACACTGCTCCAATTTGTGTAGCAGTCTTCCATGTGCAACAGTATCAAAAGCCTTTCTAAGATCCAAGTATATAATATCAAAGTTATTCCCTGCATCCAGTTCTTTTGTGACTGCATCATAGTATCCAATCAAGTTGGTCAGGCAAGACTTCCCCTTAACAAAACCATGCTGTGTCTGAGCTATAACTGAAGTCTTGTCTAAATGATCCTGCAGTGCTTCTTTAACCAGTGCCTCCATCAAGACTATTCTGCTCTGCAGTTTGTAAAATTTTTTCCTAATATTGGGGTTCTGACAATAATGCTTGTACTCTTTGCCCTATCTGCCCAAACTCCTTGATGTATGTGGTGAGGGGGACCTCCATTTGATGCTGCTGATGCTCCAGATTAGCATCACTGGTATCCAATACCCACTGTCTAGATTCCAGGCTGCTACCATATGACTCTGGCTTGTCTGCTATGCATTGCGACCCATGGAAACTCAAAAAAGAAAGATCTGATGGATGAGGGGGCGGGCCCCCCGGCTTCAACATGATACTTTGGCATGAGAGGAGGTCCTGTGATGGATCCCCCATCCCTCATGATCAGTTGGCTAGTGGGTTCACCTGCAAAGGTCAGCTGTGTCATTGCCATGCCCCTACCCTCATGGTCTGAGGGACAGTCTTAAGGGTTGTAGCAGTGCAGGTATAATGTCTAGATATCCCTGGTGTCCCACTCCAGGGATACCCAGACAACTATATAAATTATCAGGTGGTATGGAAGCTATAGTAGATATAAACTAGTCTGTAATCAAATCACAAAGGAGGTTATTCAAGCTAAGACAGATAGCAAGATGTCTATGGTAGAGAATGCCAAGAAAAGACTTCTTTACTTATGTGAACAGTAGAAGGAAGGGTTCATTGGTCCACTCGATATTGATGATTTAATTGTTGATGATCTTCCTTAGGTTGCTGCCAAACTGAAAAGGTATTTTGCATCTACATTCATGTATGAGTTATTTAATTAAGGGAATGCCAGATGTTCATCAAAATCTAAAATGGAGCTAAATGATTTTGTGGAAATTGAGAGGAAAGTGAAAGAGAAATTGTTGAAGCTTAACATAAGAAGAGGCACCTTGGGTAGATTTGATCTATCCAGTTATACAGGGTGTATAGCTGGATAGATCCCTTTGGACAGCCCTGATTTTAAATGTCTCACAAAAAAAAAAAAAAAAAAAAAAGCCCAGTGTACTAGGAAATGTTAATAACTATTATTGGGAAAGAAAACTCAAATGGTTTATAATTAAAAAAAAAAAAAAAAAAAATAGTCACCAAACTTCTATATGAGCTGCTTTCGTGCAGTGAGGAATATCCAGATGATACTTGTTTTCAGACCAGGTTCGCTCCGTCATGTCTTTATCGACTGTGGAAATTGCTTGCATGATGAGAGTATGTAAAGATTGATTTTAGACATTTTGGTGGAATAAACTGTCTTTCACATATCCCCCTGAATTAGAAATTCTGGGCAGAAATTGTGAGGCACAAATGAATTTTTTCCATTTAAGTTGTGGGTGTGGAAGGGTTAAGGACTAACATTTGGTTAATAAAGCATCAATTTTTGCACCAGACAGACAGACACACATTTTCTGTTCCATTTGATTTTATTACTAAATTTTCCTAAATATCGAGTTCTCCATTACTTTATTTGGAAATAAAGCAGTCTGGCTCAGCAAAAAACTTCTGGCTTCCTCCGACTGTATGGCTAATACTAAAGTAATCTGCACCTGGTGATCGCCGACCGGGCTAGCCAGGTAGGTAAAGTGCCTGCCTGGCAACCCAAAGTTCGCGGGTTCAATTCCCGCCTCGGGCTTGGATCACAGTAAAAAATGCAAAAACTTGGGGAGGTGCATTATGGCCATAGAAGCTGATGTGCCAACAACTAACAAGGAAAAAAAAAACCTGGTGATCAATACCTGCTGGGGGTCTCCTCTTTCAAGAGAATATCACTTGGCATAGTGTTAAGCATACAAGTAAGACGTTCCTTATTCACTGTACACCAGGTTTCAACTGTAGTTTGTCACATTTACAACATCTAGAAAATAGAAATGTATGACCATTAACTAGCAGAGGTTTCATTTGTGTCACAGTGAATGCACAGAATAAGGCTGTGAGTGACAGATGACCTATGACAGTTTTTTTCCTGGTGAAGCCATGCTAAATCAAGCTTACCACTCCTATTGGAAACCTTATTAATGCTGGATAAAATTATATTGAAATTACCCAAAATATTTAACAAGACTAAAACTTAGTCCTTTTAATTTCAGAAAAACTAAGTTTCAGAAAAAGAAAAACACAAACACTTTTTCTTTATAACATTGAGAAAATATTCATTTATTTCCTAATTATTTCAAGGATTAGAAATAAATTAATGTATCACATAAGAAATATAATATCTAATCTTTGTATTTTTCAGTATGATTATGTTTCTATCAGTACAGAATTATGAATAAAGATTGTAATAACAGATTATCTCTGTAGGAATTTATGCTTATTTGTATGGAAATGATGAAGCTGCTTCAGGATGTCTAGTCAGTCGTACCATTTACAACGATTTAGATTCCCTTTGTTTCTCTTTGTGGTACACTATTAAATCAGTTGGCATCAGTAGCAGGTAAAGTTTCACTGTCTTAGAAGTATAACTAAATTAATTTCTTAGTTTATTAAGATTAAGAAATCCACAATAGCTGAAAAAAGTAGATGCATTTTACTTTTCATTATTTTAAGCAGTTTTAATTTTATTGTGATTGTATTAAACTTCCAGTTGTAAAAGGTATACAGTTGTTTAATCTGTATATGATAAATAGTTGCTTATAAAACCTTATTGTTGTGGAGTACCTCTTACATCAGTTCTGATTAAAAATATGAAGTGCTACCCAAGATTTTTCTGTACTTTACATTCTTATAGCAACTTGAATTAGTATGATAGATACCCTAAAAGGAAATAATATGGGGGGAGGGGGCATCAAGCTCTCAGCTGACCATCAAACAACACAGTGGCAATCTCCAAGGCAGAATGCTTGTCTCACAGGGAGTGGTTATTGTCAGTGACTCTATTGTCAGAGAAATGGGAAATACATTGTGAAAAAAAAAAAGGATAGGCAAAAGTAGATAGAGCAGATATCATCTTTTAAGAGCTCAAAAGGTGATATTATTGTACATGTTGGTACTAATGATATTAAGAGTAGGAGATCTGAGGGCTTACTTAACAAGTACAGAACAATGTTGTAAAAAAGTCACAAATTAGGATTGAATTTGAAAGCGTTTGTAATTCTGGCCAGACACGATAGGAGGAAGTATATGCGCGCCTCCTAGCCAGGTGGGAAGGAGCAGCAGTGCATAGCACACACTTCTTGATTAGACCGGGGTTCGAACCCATCATCACCAAATACGGAGGATGTGGAAAGGTCAGGGAATGACCACCGCATATTCCCGGAGCAATATGGCCTTAGTTGCTAATGCTCCTAAAAACCAAACAACAACAACAACCAGGAAGTATATGTTTGACAGTCTTGTTGATCAAATGTTGCTATATAAGCTTGCTTTCTTGCATCATGTGCCCTTGCTAATGCTAATGCTAAATCTGCGAGAGAGAGAGAGAGAGAGAGAGAGAGAGAGAGAGAGAGAGAGAGAGAGAGAGAGAGAGAGAGAGATTGTACAACGGAGTAGAATTTCTAGCAGCATGGTCTGTGATTGTTAACAGGAGAGACTGTTTTTACAGGGATGGGATACACATGAATAGAAGGGGTGCAAGAATATTTGCTGATGTTGAAGGTGTCTGGGACTTCAGGCCCTGCTGTGGGTTATCACGAAACAAATAAATATATGGGATACGTTATAGTAACTAAGAGTAAGAACATGTGCATGTACATAGGAGCATTGTAAATAAATTTGATGAATTCGAAGTATTGATTAAGTCATGAAAATGCAGACATTGTGGAAATAGCAAAAACATTATGTCACACAGATATAAGTGATGCTGAAGTTGAACATGGAGAGTAAAATGTGTAGTATTAGTATTAGCAATGGCCATATGGTGCAAACAAGTCTATGACTCATGCTGCACCAGCCAAAAAAAAAAAATAACAAAAATAAGAAGAGTAAAATAATAATAAGAAAATTAAAAAAATAATAAAAAATTAATAAAAGAAAAGGAAATAGACAATCTATGCATTTCCCTCCTCCCGTAGCTAACCATCCAGCTGACCTTTGAATTTCCCCAAACTGTTCGCCTCTACCACCCATATAGGTAACTTATTCCAGTAACTTATAACTCATGGGCTAAAATAAAAATTCCTGTAATGCATTCTAATTTAGATTGTATTTAGATTTAAAAAAACTGGGGGCACTGCAGTTCACAGTGCCTACCAACTAGCTGCCCCTGCTACATTCAGGTGTACCTTTGTAGGTACATTTCATTATATGGAGAGCAGATTCATTCCTATGGGCCATTCTCAATGCTTTGTCATAATATTTGTTTACATTCTACTGAATTTGAAATTAGCAAACTGACCAGTATACTAGTAACTATAATGTATTTTTCTTTATTCTGAGAAATTGTGGAACTATAATGTATTTCTCTTTATTCTAAGAAATTGTAGAACTATAATGTATTTCTCTTTATTCTAAGAAATTGTTGAACTATAATGTATTTCTCTTTATTCTAAGAAATTGTGAACACTGTAGTAACTGTAGCACAGAAAAATAGACAGCCAACACCTCTGAATTGAAATTATTCTTTTTTCTCCCATTTGTTTTCACATTGATACGAATATTTTGTTTATTATTTTTTCATAATGGATAACCTAAGAATAATAATTTGAGGCCATATATTTTTCTCAAATGAAAAATTATAATAAATGTTGAATTTTTTTTTTTTTTTTTTTTTATTTTATTTATTGGTGGTTTTGCATTTTAGCTTTTTGAGAACAAATTGATTCTAGTGAGTATTAACTTTTCTGGGGAGTATAAATAGTACTTTGAACTTTATTTTTCTATTTGTAATTAATTCTGTTTTTTTTTTTCCTTTTAATGTTAATACTAACTGCAGCAGCAAATGTTTATTAGAAAGGGGGCACCAGAGCACATTGAGAACCTAAACAAGTTATTTTTATTAGAGATTTTTATTATTTTTTTATTTAAATATAATTCTAATAAAAAAGTTACAAGGGAGACTAATTTTGTGTCCCTTTTTTTCCCACCTAGTTTGTCACTTCAAATAGAAGAAAGATATTTTAGTAGAAATACAAAACTTACTACTTTGTTCGTTAGAAATGGAAATTTTCCATATCGTTGGTGGCACAGCTATATCCCTATTTGGAGCTCCTTAAATGCATATAAGGTGTGTTTTTATTGTTAATTTAACCTTTTTTAATGAATTAAATAAGGATAATATAATTGCTTATTTAGAGGTTTATTTCAGTTTATAATTGTGCCTGGAAGGTTCAGTTTAAAAAATTCCTGTCCATAATTCTATCATAGCTACACAATATGTATATTTTTTAATTGTAAGTTGAACTATATAATCTCTTCTTACATAAAATCATTTTTTTTACATATAGGTCTGGAGACCTAATTTTAGGAAGGATATGGATTTGCTTAAATATGTACAGAGAAGGGCAATGAGATTGAAGGGTGCTTTTACCAAGAAAGGCTTCAGTTCTACAAATTGCAGTGCCTGGAGACCAGACACCTCTGAGGGGATCTGATTGAGGTCTTTAAGGCTTTGGATGGATTGAGTGAGCACAATGCTATTGGCATTGTTCTTTTTTCTCAGACTACACACGTGAAGGGGCCTTAAATTTAAATTGAGGAAGGATGGTTGCAGGTTAGGTGTGCAGAAGTTTGCATTCAGTTAGTTAGTGGTTGATTGTTGGAATAAACTTTTATCTGTTGTTATGGAAGTGGGTAGTTTGAATAAATCCAAGAAAGAACTAGGCAAACTATTGAAGGAGATTGACAGATGTGATTTTGATTTTTTTTTTTTGGCTGATGCTGTGTAAGTTTGCTTTTATGCATCTTTTGCCAGGACTAATACTATCTCTGAAAGGCTTGTTTTTGTATGATTTCATGCAGAGAAATTATATGCACTTTCTGATGTGACCAATTTTTGAGTATAACTTTTAAATCGAGTTACATCAAAATCAGGATAGTAGTATTAGTATTAGTATTAATGGAGGCATGTGATGTAAGAAAGCAAGCTTATGTAGCATCAACCAAAAAAAAAAATTAACACATTTATTTCCTCTAATAGTTAGTTTGTCCAGTTCCACCTTGAATTTATTTAAGCTATCAACTTCCACAACAACAGATGGAAGTTTATTCCAGCAATTAACCACCTGCTGGTAAAAGGCAAATTTCTGCACATCTATTCTACAATTGGACAGACAATTTGAGTATCGAGGCCCGGTAATTTTCACAAAATCGGACAAATGCTAATAATTGACTGCAACCCTTCCCCGCAGAGGAGCCGCGATCTCATTATGGATTTAAAATAAACTTTGTGGTTTTTTTTTGAAAAGGGCAGGTTAGGCCATTTTTGCAAATTTCAGAGGAATACCAAACTTTAGGAACATTATATATTTTATTTTAAAGCAGAAGAATACTCTTACCTGGGGTTTTCTTCAGGAACGGCTGCATCTGGGTGAGGTGTAATTTAGAAGGTGTTGGAAATGCAACTACATGGAAGGAAGACAAAGGAAAAAGCCAGCCCCTGCCCCAAATCCCCGCACGGGGAGCAATTGTAGGCATGAAGGGAGATGATGTCCTGAAGCCTGATGGAGGCCCTTCATTAATATGACTTCAAAGGAGGGTGAACACGTGTCAAGACCATCTTTTATAGCCCGGGCACATTCCTTGCTCTGTTTCAAAAGCATGGTGGGGGGAGGGGTGGAGTAGTCAAAAAAGGGTGAAGGGGAAAAATTTCCCACCTCACCATATTACACTTATAGTTTGGGAATTTGGAAATTGTAGATGTCTTTTTTTTTTTTTTTTTTGGTGAAAAGAAAACAAAGAGAAGTAGGAAAGGGAAAGAAAGGGGTTTCACTCGGAAATCTGTGTGTGTGACTACCCGTCCCCATTAGTAGAGGTCCTGGATTTTGGGATTTTGGGGTGGGGGGATTGTGTTCTGTTGTTAAAGTTGAACTTATAGGATATACCCTATAATCTTAAGAGAGGCAGCAAGCGAGTGCATTGAACCATTGAGGCTAATTATGCGAGCATCATTAGACTCTGGGGAGATTCCCTTGGATTGGAAAAGTGCAAATGTATCTCCCATACATAAGGGTGGCTCTAAAAGTGAAGTTGGAAATTATCGACCTGTCAGTCTGACTTCAGTAGTAGGGAAAATCATGGAGGCAATGATCAAGGGTGGAATTCAGGATCATTTGGATCGAATTGAAATTCTCAAGGATACTCAGCATGGTTTCGTAAAGGGAAAATCATGTTTAACAAATCTGGTTCGCTATTTCGAAAGGGTCACTCACGAGCTGGATTTAGGGAATAATTTCGACATTGTTTATTTAGATTTCAGCAAAGCTTTTGACTCAGTCCCACATGAGCGGTTGCTTTATAAGCTGGAACAGGTTGGAATCACTGGGAAAATCCTTAGATGGATAGAAGGATGGCTTCAGGGCAGGAGGCAGAGGGTTGTGATAAATGGCTATTCCTCAGATTGGGTTGATGTAAGAAGTGGGGTTCCCCAAGGATCAGTATTAGGACCACTGTTGTTTTTAATTTTCATAAACGACATTGATGAAGGGATAGAGGGCGTGATGTCTAAATTTGCAGATGATGTTAAAATTGGGAGAGTAGTTAATGATCACTGTCAAGCTGAGCTTCTTCAGAGAGACCTAGATAGACTTCAGGAATGGTCAGAAAAATGGCAGCTGTGCTTTAATCCAACAAAGTGTAAGGTATTACACCTGGGAAACAGTAATCCCAAAAAAATTTATTCACTTGGTGGAGTTCAACTAAAGCCAGTACTGGAGGAAAGGGACTTGGGTGTTACGATACGGTCAGACATGAAATTCTCTGAGCATTGTAAACAGGTTGCAAGGAAGGCCCATGGTGTCCTATCGATGATCTATCGAACTTTTGCAAGTAGAGATAGGGACGTGATAATCCCATTATATAAGGCTTATGTTAGACCACACTTAGAATACTGTGTTCAAGTATGGAGACCGCACCTGAAGAAAGACATCGAGCTTCTTGAAAGGGTGCAAAGAAGGGTAACTCGCCTGGTGAGATCGGCAAAAGGGCGTCCTTATGAAGAAAGACTTCGAATATGTGGGTTGCAGAGTTTGGAAACTAGACACCTTAGAGGAGATTTGATTGAGGTGTTTAAGGCTCTGAGAGGCATCA